>NW_027509358.1:0-88933 GCF_048541705.1 Temnothorax americanus
TTTTCGGTGTCCATGTGTAATCGTACGTTGAATTTGATATCTAGGTGTCCCAGGTTGCCGATGACGAGGTCCACATAGTGCGCTCCGTAGTTTTTGGTGTCTACGAGTATTAATATCTTGAATTCGATGTCCACGTGTCCCAGGTTGCCGATGACGAGGTCCTCATAGTGCGCTCCGTAGTTTTCGGTGTCTAGGTGTAATCGTACGTTGAATTCGATGTCTAGGTGTCCCAGGTTGCCGATGACAAGGTCCACATAGTGCGCTCCGTAGTTTTCGGTGTCTACGTGTATTAATACCTTGAATTCGATGTCCACGTGTCCCAGGTTGCCGATGACGGGACCCAGATAGTGCGCTTCATAGTTTTCGGTGTCCAGGTATAATCGTACGTTGAATTCGATGTCTAGGTGTCCCAGGTTGCCGATGACGAGGTTCACATAGTGCGCTTCGTAGTTTTCGGTGTCCAGGTGTAATAATACGTTGAATGCGATGTCTAAGTGTTCCAGGTTGCCGATGACGAAGTCCACATAGTGCGCTTCATAGTTTTCGGTGTCCAGGTGTAAGAATACGTTGAATTCAATGTCTACGTGTCTCAGGTTGCCGATGACGAGGTCCACATAGTGCGCTTCGTAGTTTTCGGTGTCCAGGTGTAATAATACGTTGAATGCGATGTCTAAGTGTTCCAGGTTGCCGATGACGATGTCTAGATAGTGAACTCCGTAGTTTTCGGTGTCTACGTGTATTAATACCTTGAATTCGATGTTTAGGTGTCCCAGGTTGCTGATGACGAGGTCCAGATAGCGCGCTCGGTAGTTTTCGGTGTCCAGGTGTAATCGTACGTTGAATTCGATGTCTAGGTGTCCCAGGTTGCCGATGATGAGGTCCACATAGTGCGCTTCGTAGTTTTCGGTGTCCAGGTGTAATAATACGTTGAATGCGATGTCTACGTGTCTCAGGTTGCCGATGACGAAGTCCACATAGTGCGCTTCATAGTTTTCGGTGTCCAGGTGTAAGAATACGTTGAATTCAATGTCTACGTGTCTCAGGTTGCCGATGACGAGGTCCACATAGTGCGCTTCGTAGTTTTCGGTGTCCAGGTGTAATAATACGTTGAATGCGATGTCTAAGTGTTCCAGGTTGCCGATGACGATGTCTAGATAGTGAGCTCCGTAGTTTTCGGTGTCTACGTGTATTAATACCTTGAATTCGATGTTTAGGTGTCCCAGGTTGCTGATGACGAGGTCCAGATAGCGCGCTCGTTAGTTTTTGGTGTCTATGTGTAATAATACCTCAAATTCGATGTCTACGTGTTCCAGGTTGCCGATGACGAGGTCCACATAATGCGCTTCATAGTTTTTGGTGTCTAGGTGTATTAATAACTTTAAATCTGAATGGGTGCGTTCAGCCGATACTCCGCTAGCCTAGCAATTGTGAGCAGTCGCTCGTTTTCGCTCGTTTCCTCTCCTTTTAATCCATTAGGTCAAAAGAGATCAGTGCCTCCGCGCCGTATCTACCGTTCCACTTTGTCACTAATTTTACAACAACGTGATTTCGAACGTTCTCCATCGTTTTCCCGAAAACCGCGTTGTTCATCAATTTATACAAATTTTTCTCGAAATCGTTTTTGGCCAGTGTTCTAAATTTTGTATTGAGTTCGATGTAATTGCAAAGCCATGGAGATTGAGCGAATTGCAATACGCGATGAATTTTTGGATAAACTTTCGAAAACGGCCCCCCTCCGATTTTGATGAAACTTTGTGAAAAGCTTCGTTTTGGGTCAAAATGAAAGCCCTTAAAAGGAATTTTGGCGACTCCTATGAAAAAGCCATTTTTTTTAGATAAAATGATAAAAAATATAGGAAAACCTTCGTACTTCTACAGGATGTTATAAATTGAATATATACTGTCTGTATTTAAATAATCAAGGTCAGAAGCTAGTATGTATATATATAAACAAGCTTATAAAGCGCGCCACGAACCCATGTGACATCTCGTTTCACGTGAAAAGTGTATGCGTGAGGGCAGTAAGTTCCGCCCCCCTGCGGGGAGCTTCACATCTTTTATACTAGACACATAGTGTGCCTTACAAAGTACATGCGTGAACTATTTCGGGACTACCGCACCTCCCCCGAAAGCACGGGGGGGGGGGGGTGTGCGTGAACCTCGGTTCGCGTGGAAAGTGTATGCGTGAACTATTTCGGGACTACCGCAGCTCCCTCGAAAGCACGGGGGGGGGGTGTGCGTGAACCTCGGTTCGCGTGGAAAGTGTATGCGTGAACTATTTCGGGACTACCGCACCTCCCCCGAAAGCACGGGGGGGTGTGCGTGAACCTCGGTTCGCGTGGAAAGTGTATGCGTGAACTATTTCGGGACTACCGCACCTCCCCCGAAAGCACGGGGGGGGGGTGTGCGTGAACCTCGGTTTGCGTGGAAAGTGTATGCGTGAACTATTTCGGGACTACCGCACCTCCCTCGAAAGCACGGAGGGGGGTGTGCGTGAACCTCGGTTCGCGTGGAAAGTGTATGCGTGAACTATTTCGGAACTACCGCACTTCCCCCGAAAGCACGGGGGGGTGTGCGTGAACCTCGGTTCGCGTGGAAAGTGTAATATATTACAAAGCATATTATTTATGTATTCTGCTGTAAGTATATAATAAAAACATTAAATCATTAAATACAAACAGTATATATTCAATTTATAACATCCTGTAGAATTACGAAGATTTTCCTATATTTTTTATCATTTTATCTAAAAAAATGGCTTTATCATAGGAGTCGCCAAAATTCCTTTTAAGGGCTTTCATTTTAACCCAAAACGAAGCTTTTCACAAAGTTTCATCGAAATCGGAGGGGGGCCGTTTTCGGAAGTCTACCCGAATTTTTGTGACGCAAAGACCGTGGCGCGTGCATTGCTGCAGGTTGCGGTAGTGTGTGACATAACGCTTCTTATCGTACAGCGTGGCGAGAAGTTTGTCCTGCCGTTTGCCGGGTGGTTTATCGCGCGTCGGATAGAACGGTAGGTCAGCGTGCGCGTCGTGTTTATTCTGCGGATACTCTAGATCGACTTCGATAATGTAACCCGTGGGCGAATCCAAAGCGATCGCGCTAAACTCGAAATTCGAGACGTCTTCGACCCATCGAAAATCTGCATAAGGCAATGGTTGACACATTGCCCAGCCGTACAAGTTGTTTACGTCGAAATACATCAGGTATGACGATGGTTTCGATGTATCGTAAGATTGCATGTACCTGTTATTGGCCTGCGCGTATCTGCCGGAACATTGACTCAGACCACCGCGTATACCGCGTTCGATGAACATGACCATGTCAATGTCCGTGAGCAGTTCGAAATTGATACCCGTATGCTTCAACATAGCGTCCCACGTAAACCCCGGTAGAGTGTAATAATACGCCGGATCGAGTCCATAACTCGCGACGCAGCTATCGCGAAAATTTTCAAAGATATCGGCCAACAGCAAGACATCGATCTTTAGATACAGATCGCTGTAGTCACCGAGCGTTCGAATGGAGAACCGCTGCCAGACGTTGACGGCGTGCGCGTAATCGCTCTCGGATACGGTGTCGCCTGTCAATGAACTGTAAAACGAGTCGCGCGATGGTAAACACGCATCCTCCAACTTTTCGACGCAGTCAATGTACTCGTACGGAAAGACACCTTTTCGCGTCAATAATTCGAAATCTTGGTCGGATAACGCGGAAAATTTTGAACGTATAATTTTTAACTTATTCTTATCGAGGAAGGACGAGAGAGAGAGTCGATGAATCTTAATTTGATGCAATTTTGGTAGTTTTTATCCTCAGTGCTTTTAACGTTTTTCGTGAATGAAATGTATTTTTCCTTCGTGATTGGAAGTAAGTCTACGCGTCCTTTGTAGGCTGTAGCTATTTCCTTGATAATAAAATGCGCGTCGTAACCCGATAAATTATGAAATACTATGGGAATGTAATGCGAATCTGTGTAATTTAGATTACAGCTGGAATGCGCGGGACCTCTATAACGACCGGTCAAGTGACAGTGATCGCGTACGCGCACGTCGTCTGGCTCGAACGGTTTTTCGCACACGTGACAGTGCGTTGCGCTGTTAAATTTTTTCCACTCGTCTCGCGTAAAATCCGCCATGGGTATATTATCGGACAAGATGTTCTTTACGTCGTGTGCTAAACGTCTTAGTTCCTCGGCGAACCACGCGACGCAATCCTTATCGCGATGAAATCGATACGCGGTAAACGAGTCGTCGTACGAGCACCGCACGTAATATCCTATGCTAAATACCCGATGATGTTGAGACGTGTATGTGGACGTTGTCGGATTCGCATCCGTCTTCTCGAGGGTACATTCCAGGTCGGCGTACACGACATATGGAACTCGTTCCTTCCTGCTGTGATTCTTGAATCTCAGCCACTTGTCGTCCTCGCTCGGTAGTCGGATGGCACAGTTGTTTATCTCTCGGCAGTCTACTCCGTGGGCTTCCAATTTCTCGCTCGAATGAAAATAATGTAAACATCTGCAAAAAAGAATTGAAAATTATTAAATAAAAAATAAAATATTTTATAATTTTATTAAAAGGAGTATAAGTACTCACCGATCGCAAAAGTATTTCCGACCATCGTACCTGCTTAATTGCGAGCTCACGAGGCGGGATAGATTTTTTATCCACGCGAAATGTCCCACGTTGTCGTCTGCCGCGGGTCCTGCACGTACAGCAGATTTACGCGCTTTTCTCTCTTCAGGTCGGTGAGCCGTATCGGGAGAACGTTCGGTGTCTTCTCTCCCTCGATGGCATACACATTGATGGATATATCGTTGAGTCGTTCGAACTTTTTAATCTGTTTCAAAGTCATTGGAAACTCAATGCCTTGTAAATTTAATACTGTTGTGTAATCAGGGTACGAGGATTCCCGATATGTATGATCCTGGACAGGATACAGCGCGGCAACCACTGACCACGCGAAGCACGCATTCTCCATCGATTGCACGTTTATCACCGCTTTTTTCGATTTAATTTTTTCCGGTAAATTGATGTAACATCCCGCGCGCAAAGGATTGTACTTGTTCACGTTCACTGTCAAATTGAGTATACGCGACAACGCCCATCCGCTATCGCGTTCCTGAAACTCTTCGAGACGCGATAAAGTAGGCTCGATAACGTGTAGCTCGTACCACTCGCGCAGATCGGACGCACGAAAGAGTTCACGGTTTCCCGTGCTGACACTTTTGTTCGCACGTTTGTCACCCGTCACAAACTCGCCGTTGAACACGGTGTTTATCTTTACACTTGCGTGTCTTTGCACGACGTTCCGCACACGATCGAGCACGATGACTTCGGCGTCTTCGAGAAATTTTCGCGGTTTGATGTAATTGATATTTATCACCGCACCGGTCAATACACGCCATTCGAACGCGGCATCGATCTTTCGCCAAACGAGTCTTTCCGCGTTTTCGTTACCGCTACTACTGCCCGCCGCGTGCTCACCACCGATATGTACGAACCGTCTCTGTAATAGAGTCTTCGCACCATCGAGTCGCGCGATTCTTGCCACTAAAGATGACCTGTTTCCGACAGTCTGAGAGCCGTCTGAGAGCCGCGGACGTTTGGAATGACAGTCTTCTTCGAGCTGCTCAATAAATTTCTCACATCGCTGTTCCCATGCGAGATATTCGTCCAAGGTAGCGATTTGGTTGGATTCTTCCACCAGGTCGCGTTCCGTTTTATCGAGATGTTCCATGTTTTTGTTTTTTAATATTGTCTTTTTTAAATAACGTCACATTCTTCGATGGAGCACTTGCACTTGACTCGATCGCACGCTGAACAATATCGTTTGCCACTTTGAATGCGATAGTAGTCAGACATAACATAATGAGGCAAGAAGTAAGGGACATTATGCTCCCAATTATCAACATCATCACAGTCACGTTCAAAGGTTTTTTGAAGCATCAATAGATGATTAGAATTATTGAGATAAGGGTAAGGGTACATATACAAACGTATCGAATTGTTCATCACCACCAATTCGACGTATTTCCCAATACCTGTATGAATCTTAATGTATGTTGCTTCACAATCATAGAGCTGTTCACAAAATTTAGACGCCCAATAGCGATAGTCAACAATAGGTCTAATATGATACGGCACAACGTCAGCACGGCGAGCTGCACGCGATTCTTCCTCGCTAACGCACTCGTCCCGCAGCCGTCGATACACTTTTCGTCTAACGTTAGAATCCCACTTATAAGGAGAATCGGTATTGATAACGACTCTTTGTCTAGCGAAGCGTTGACCGGTTCCGCGTATACCGAGTTCGCGATCGCGAAGAAACTGCACCGGCGATATTCGTTGCACATCCGTCAATTTCACTCCTTGATCTTCTTCACGCAAACCATCGGTGATATCTGTTGTAATACATTCCATTTGTATATCATCGTCAGATTTTGGAGGCTCCACAGATTCCTCTTCAATTATCCACACCATGTTGTGCACGTTATGTATAATGTCCCACTTGCGATAATGTTTTTTATTACTTCATGCAAATCGGGCACATGTTGCATGGATATATTTGAAACAATGGAGTATTACGACAATCTGTGCAAAATTGAATGGTCATTACGTCGTACGGCTCGATTACATGCTCTCGACGTTCACGTATGTGCTCACCAGTGTCTGGTGAAGCGATCATACACGAATAACACAAGTTATCTGAGCCGTATTCAAAATAAAAATAAATTGCGCAACACTTTGTACGTCCATCCAACGCTAAAAATTCGGGACGCGACACTATTTTTTTCATAACTTCTCTACGGTTATTGTCTTCATCGCTGTTATAGGTGCTGTCCGGCGACAACGGACGATCCTCGTCGGATGAATCTACATCCATTGTTGCCTCGAAATTATTGTTCACTGTTTTTTTGAAAAAAAATGTTTTTTTATACCGCTTACTCGCCACAAGAACTTTAGCCCCAAGTATCAACTTTTAAGAGCCGCGATAATGTTTTTTTCTTATCGTGTGCAAATCGGGCACATATTACGCGGAAATATCATAAACAATGATTCACGACATCTTGAACAATACCGGCCATGCGTCGTTCCGCGTCTCTCAACGAAGTGTTTTAGGCGAGCGTACATGCCGAAATCAAGGTCCCATAGTGCAGCCATACACGGAGCACATAGTACAAGTGCACCACCCGTTGAATAATAAAAATATATTACGCAATGTCTTTCAAGTAAATTTAGCACTATTCTATCGATGACTTCTTCATGATTGTCGTCTTCATCACTGAAGTAGTCACTGTCGTCCGTTAACTCGCGATCCATGTCGGAATTATTGTCATCTCCTTTATCGTGAAAAATATTCTTCTGTATTGAATACTTGACACAAAAAACTTCACCCTCGAATATGAACGTTCGCGTCGCGAAAACTAGCCGAAGACTGATCCACAAGATGTGGATCCATAATCATCCTGGCGACAACGGATGCTATGCGTTCGTATAATTATCGTTAGACATATTTTGTTTATACATTCCAGCAACCGGATATCGGCGCTCGCATTTTGTAATATGCCGCGCCATAACCGAATACCGCCGCGACAATTAAATCGTAATTGGCAGCGGCTTTTCCTAGAAAAAAACATTAAGAGGACTCCGCAACGGTTAAATCGTCATCGGTGACAAATTTTATCAATTGTTTACCTCGGCTATTTTATCTTCAAACCGTCGTAGGGCCATCGACGCTCGCTTTTGTAGTGAGACGCCGTAACCGAATGGCGGCTCGCATGTTCTAGAAGGGTGAGATCATTGCAGAGTCAAATGTCTAATTCGCTGTTTTGTTTATATTCGCCGATAAAATTCCAGCAGCCGAACGGCGCCTTTGTAATACCCCCGCGCCGATAAAGTGACGATCCCCCCCCGGGGACCACCCTCGGCGTAGAAGTGGACATCTACCCCCCCCTCGGCGGTACCTCTTGTCAATACGATATGTTTATTAATATTTAATAAACATGTCCCGATATCCTCGCCGACTCCCCACCCCCCCGCTCCCCCTCACCAACGAGTCGTCCCCCCGGCAGACCCCTCACCAACGAGTCGTCTTCCCCCCTCCCGCTCCCCCTCACCAACAAGTCGTCCTCCCTCCCGTTCCCCCCCACCCACGAGTCCTTCCCCCCGCCCCGCTCCCCCTCACCAACGAGTCGTCTCCCCCCGCCCCTCACCCCCCCTGAGATCCCCGGCCTAGGACTGTTATTGTTTTATCTACTGCAAACTGCTCCTTTTGAGAAGCGTTGAGAGTTTCGGAATTTTTCTCAAAGAATTCCTTAAGAAAAAAAAGGAATTCCCCTATCAAAACTACAAATTCGAGAACAGAAAAAGTTTTCTTGACTCTCTGACACCGTTTCCTCAAAAACCGAAGAGAAAACGCTTCCTTCCCCTATTTTTGAAAGAAAGTCCGCTCCTAGAATACACTCGTTTTTTATGGCCGCTATGATTACCGGAAAATCCAAAGAAAATTTTCCTATTTCGATTCCAACCACCACTCTATGTTTTACAGAAACCGTTTCTCCCGTTGGATAGGTCAAGAAATATCTCTCTACAGGAGTGGGTGATTGCAAAGAACCTAACAAATCTTCCCTAAATACCGACACATCGGAGCCCGTATCTATTCTAAAGACACAAGTCCGGCCATTAACTCGGCCGCGAAAACAAAAATCACTTAACCCGCTACTTATCCTACTTAATTTCGCAGGGCCTTTGCACCCCTGAGCCGAATATGCCCCGCTGAGCTCGGCTATTTCAAGTTTCCCTTCTCTTCGGTAGTTAGAGAAGGGCACTCCGACCGAAAGTGCCTTTTGGCACCGCACTGCCAGCACTCCTTTTCCTCACGCCCGAATCTCGTCCTGAAACCCGAATTTTTCTTAAAATTTGCAGAACTCTTTCCATCTTTCTCATTCCCCGCCGATTTAATGTCGTTCCCAGCTCTGCCTTTTCCTAGATCTCTACTTTCAAATTTCCGCGAAAAACTATTCGCTTGGATGACTTTTATTGCCATGGCCCTCTCTATGGCGGCTCTCAAGGAAGTTAATCCCTCTAACTGAAGAGTTCGTTTTACGAAACCGTCAGAAAGCGCCGCAACGAACTGGGCGCACGCAATCTTATCCCGCACCTCGGCCGAGCATTCCGAATAGGCTAAACGCGATAAACGATCTAAATCCGCTCCCAAAACGGGCAGATCTTCTCCGGGTTTTTGTCTCCAATTAGTGAACTGGTTGTAAAACGTTTGAGACATATGCGCTTCGCCAAAACGCAACTCTAATTCAGCTTACCTAGCTTCTAATTCAGAATAACGAAGGCTCTCGAATTCGGTTACCCCATCCAATACGGCACGCGCTTTCCCTCTTAAGCTCAAGGCTAAAGCCACGGTTCTCGAAGATTCCACCCAGCCATTCGCTTGCGCAATTAAATTGAACTGTGCTAAATATTCGCGCAGAGGAACAGTCCCGTCGAACGTGTCGGGCTTTAATTTATAACCGAGCGCCGTCTCAGTCGAACCTCCACACGCGCCCCCGCACATGAGCCCTCGCCCGTGCCCATCACATGCAACGGCTCGACCAAATTTCCGCACGCGGCGCGCCCCGCACACGCGCCCTCACCCGCGCCTATCTCACGCGTCGCCTCATTCAAAATTCCGCCGCAAAAAACATTATTGGAGGGACTTAGCTGATCTACAGCGAGTTGCTCCTGAAGACGTGCCACCGTAGCATCGCGTTCCTTCAGGCGAGCCTCCAACTCGCTGCGGAAAAGCTGTTGCTCCTGCTGCTCCAGCCGCCGCTCCTGGCGCAACTTTTGAAGCTCCAAGTAGACAACTTCGAAAGCACCCGCCTCTGCCCCCGTCGTCCCCGCATCCTGCGGATAGGTCGCGCCCGCCTCCGTTGTTGCCGACGCCGCGGCCTGCGAACGGGTCCTCGGCGGGGTGTGCGTGGTCGTCATCCTGTTCGGGATACTGCGTTCGTCGCCTCGTATCCCGGACGAGCCCCCAAAATGTTTCGCTCGTCGAGTAAGCTCGCCGCCGTTACACTATCGCGCACTCCACACTCGCGCACGTATTTTGCGAAACTCGCAAAAGGAAAGAGAACTCAAAAGAACTTAAGAAATGCGTTTATTCTAAGCTCGTAAAACAGAACGCGTGCGGATTCCAAAAATCCGCCAGACAGAAAATCAATAAATCCATAAACAAACTCCCGTTGTCAAGGAGCGCGCTTCACAGCTTTCCCCGACTTCTCTACTCAGTGTCCAGCACGGGCGTAACAATATTATTACTGGACAATATAATTTCTTACCTAAAAGCCATGAATTTATTTCACCCTCTCTGTGTTTCCGTTCTAAATAAGCAAATATTCTCGATGATCGTAACACTCGAGCATCATGTGTTCGGCCACCATGGGTACTATTTACAGTAAGAATTTCGCAATTGGAATCACAAATCTGAAATCACATCACATTTAGTAATTTATTATGTATTATTAGTATTATATTATATTTTCTATATATATATTAGCATTATATACAGAATATTTACATACTTACAGCTAACACATTTAATGAATGGTATAACTTTCTATTAATAAATAAATATTCTCTCTCAGCTTCAGGTGGAAAAATAGCAATATGTGTCCCATCTATTGCTCCAATTACCCCCGGAAAACCACCTTTTTCGAAAAATCTAGAAAAAAGTTATATATATGTATAGGCCTGTTTATTTCAGCTGAACTTCTTGCACGGTTCATCTTTCCTCTTATTTTTTTAAGTTAGAAAAAAAAAGATAAACTGTACAAACATTTTAGCTAAAACAAACAGGCCTATTTTAATAGAATAATATTTTTATCCTTAAGGACCATTCCAAAATAGCTTGCAAATGCCCCATTGCCAATTGCGAAGGATAGCAACTACCATTGGAAGTATTATTACATCCTTCGCAACTGGCACCGAAGCGGTTACAAGACAATTTCCATAAAAAGAGAGGGGATAGGGTTGGCACGAACGAAAATCCCTAGGTAACTCAAATTAATCTTCCGTGAATTTGTAACACTGAATAAGTAGTAATATGTTGGTTAGGCCGACACCATAAGCGCGTGTCTTGACATATGCGTGCTCGCCGTATATGAAAAAATAATAAATATTTTATAAACATCTTTTTTAGATAGGCTACATGTGTGTCGTTGAAATAAATGTAATAAAAAATCGTACAATAACAAGGTGAGAAAATTTGTATTATAAAAATAAATAAAAAGATGTATAGATGTGTGGATAAATTATACAGTAAGATAATAAGAAATTAATACTGGTGCTGTAATAAATTAACAAATTACTGTTGCTTTGTAATTTTATTATTCTTGTAACAACATTAATGAGCAATAATAATTAATCACTGGCCAATGTATTACAATCAGTATTTATTTTCTATAAGAATATTACGTACATAAACAATATGAAATTCACAGTGATATATCTAGGTAAATGCAATTCACTGTTAATTGCAGCTTCGACATTCTTCAAATTGGAACAAATTTGTCATTATTGTCAAATGTATAGCTTAAAACCTGTGCGAAATGATGCTAGCATGAAAAGGAGGATGGAAAGGAGCAAAATGAAGAACAGACAAATGTCAGATAAGTAGCTAAACCCATATCGATGTATATTATTTACATATGTTTCGAAGATGCATAAATACAATATGAGCTCAAAATTAACATGTTTTGCTCTCTGGATGTATGTGCGCACTATAATTTTTTATGTTGGATCAAATCTTTCCTTCGATTAATTTTTTTTTGTTCCAGCTCTGGCATATAATGCTCTCCAAAACTTGTAGGATTAATTCACAACAGAAACAATCCAGCCAGCAAGGCAGAATCTTCCAGGAGATACATAGACGCGTATCGAGCCACGTCGATCCCGTCTAAAGCAGTCACTTTCGCAGGACTTAGATTCGAATGAGGTTGAACAGCGAACAAGCCATCAGGTTGCATCCGACTGAGAAATATGTGGAACCAGAGATGACCAGAGATCTGTATGTATGATTTATTTCGGTCTATCACACACCTTATTTAAACATTTTCGTCCCGATACTCGTTAAAATGTGATGTTATGCTGTTTAAAAGCTGCCAATTAATTTTAACGCAAGTCCGTATAAATACGAATCTTCTATATTGCTTTCAACACAATTAACTTCAGCTAGTTGAAGTTTGGAACGTTCTTGAAGCGATTTTTTTTAAATAATTTGTCTCATTTTTTTGGGGGCACAGAGACATTTTTGAGTGACAAATACGAAATACATAAGAGACCAAACCGATACACCCTGCGGAATTATTTCTGCTTCAGAAATGGAACAAATCATTTTTAGCATAGCCAAAATACTTAGTCGTCCGGGGGTAGGTTTTTTTGAGTATAAAGGTGTCTTCTGCAGGGTGTATCGGTTCGGTCTCTTATGTATTTTACACACACACACACACACACACACACACACACACACACACACACACACACACACACACACACACACACACGCACACACGCACACACGCACACACGCACACACGCACACACGCACACACGCACACACGCACACACGCACACACGCACACACGCACACACGCACACACGCACACACGCACACACGCACACACGCACACACGCACACACACACACACACAATCATTACCCTTGCCCTTGTTTGATTTCTTGAATCCTGTCAGCGATTACTGGAAAACGAATGTAATTGTCCATCATAGCATTTAGTGCATTTACAACTGCGTGAAGAGAATAGCTTATTGAAGTTTGAGACATGCATGTTAAAAAATCTTGGCCCACTCTTCTTTGATAAGAACCCGATGCAAAGAAGCTTAATGATTCCAGAATCTAAATGAAATAACATGGAATCAAGGTTAGAGAAATCATTAAAAATTTAATGACGTTACATAAATGAGAAATTTAAAATATATTGTACTTGCAATTCATCAGATATCGCAGTTTTTCGTGACTTCTGAGGCATAAATGGTGCACATTCTTTGACTAGCATACGACTTGTTTCCTTTGTTAGTCTAAAACATATAAAAAGCATGAAATCACACACTGCAACGTAAAATCTTTGCCACTAATAAGGATTTTAAATATAAAAATATCTATTCGAGATTCGTCGAACTTTTCTACGCGAAACATCGGCTCGAAAACAGTATTATATTTAACATCGAGAAATACCGATGTTTATGTGGTTCGAGCTCTGTCGAACTTGTTCGAAACATACGTTCCCCGCGATCCCCGCGCCCTCGAAGCCCATCGATCGCGATCACGCGTTACGAGAGTGCTCCCGTATGTGTCGAAGCCCGGAAACGGCTGTTGTGACGCGTGATATGACCATACGGACGAATAGCGATTCAGCTCTCATCGCTCGTTCGTTCCTGAAAAACAACCCTCTTGAGTAAACGGCGAACTCGCCCGCCGGACAGTCAGTCGTTGCTGAGGATTCCTAGCCTCAAGTCGTGGGCCAGAACTCATAGCCGAAAGTCGTCGAGTATCAATTCTCGTCTAAAGACAGCACGGCTCTCTCCCTCTTAAATCGCTGCTTGAATCGCTACTCGCTCGGTTCGTCTTAAAGTGCGGATCAATGTTACTTATATTTTTTCATTAAGTGTGCTACTTAGCGAGGGGTCCGAAAACTTCCGGTCGTGCTCCGCTCGCGATCGTTCTTCTGCCGCGCGCTCAAGATTTCCGTTCGACGCGTATAAGATCTCCGCTCCGCGAGAGGCTTCGATGCGAGAAGCTGAGACAAGATTTCCGTTCGCGATACCTGGCAGAAAAGTACGAACGACTCAGAAGATTTCCGAATCCGCGGCGCACGATCCGTTGTTCCCCCTCGCGTCTTTCCGTTCTTGAAATAAAGACTATATATTTCTTTGTGCAATCTGTGTTCCGAGTGTTTTAATCCTCATTCCTCCCGCGAATTTACGACTCGTGTTATCCACGCTTCTCGCTCAACTCTGAGCGGAATCCAGATTCAGGGCGACCGTCGGAAAGCGACGCCCGAACAATATCTTTTAAATTACCTGTACAGTCTACGAAATTCATTATCAGGGACGGAGAATGGATCGGATACGTCTCTAAGAATCTTTCGTTGGATTCTCATTACATGATTGCGTGGTTCCAAATCATCATCTTCTTCGGCACCAAGTAGTAAAATAGCAGCCACGTATATTGCCATTTTCCACTTTTTACTTTCGAAAATTTGCACGAAACAACGAAACCTAACGCTTAACCTTAAACCATCACAAAAGTGCGTCACGACACTCCTATAGACCCTATAGTTTCTCTCTCGCTCTATTCTCAGTCTCTCTCTGTCAGATCTCACCATTCGACAAGAAATTTCTTGCCGAATGAACTCCCGTGAGATGGCTCGCATTTCCACCATGATGAAAATTACTGAATCGCGCGAAGTCGCATTTTCACTACAAAAAAGATACAGAATCGACCCCAAGATTAGACTGTAAAAGTGTGAACTGTGAAGTGTGAATACCGTTCTATAAAAATCGGCCCTTGAGTATGTACATGCAGGATGATCACAAGACATTTTGTGTTGCTTGCAGTTAAAGGTTAAAGGTAAAAGGTAAAAAGTGTTGCTTATTAATAGAAAAATTTTTTATTGCTTGCTTACTTATTGTATTTCCCTATATATTCTTCTGCAAATAAAGTTTAGAAACCATAAATAGACATAGTATAGGATAATAGGATATCAAAGGATTTATATTTCAATCACACATTTTATCTCTAAGTGTACTTTCTTGATTCTTAGGCCGGTATTCATAGTTTTCAAGATCGTCTTAAGTAACGTCTTAAGACGCTAATGCGGCTCTGTGATTGGTTCATTACATCTTAAGATTGAACTTAAGACGGTCTTAAATAACTATGAATACCGGCCTTAATCTCCTTATCTGTGACCTTCAAATAAACAAAAGTCAGAAGTCAGAACCAGAACTCAGAACAGAATCAGATAGTCATAGTCAATAGTCATATTCAGTATTAAATGTGCATTGTAGAAATATAAAACACTGTTCTAAAAGTTTTTAGTTACAGATTCCCAGTATTCTTATATATATATATATATATATATATATATATATATATATATAAGATATAAAATATTTAATATAAGAATGTTTTGATAATATATCATGCACATGCATCTGATTAGCTGATACCAGATTCTCAAGCAAACAAAATAATATTTCAAATAATTAGTTGAATTTTATTGTAAATAATGTAGATATTAATAATTTGTTAAAATTAGAAGGAAACTAAGGTACCTATGCTCTTCCTTAAATTATTGTGAAATTTAAATTATCTTATGCAAATATGCAGTATTTTTTTTGAAGTTAGTTCTTTCGGATGAGAGAAAATTAGTGCCTTACTGCCTTCAGCTTCGCCCCGGAGCTATTACTACGTTTACGCGAGCGTTACTTCTGTAGTAACTCGCATAAACGACGTTTACAGACGATTCCGAGTCTCGACATCGAACTCGCGAAACTCATGTTCGACCGTTAGACGCCGTGCCGTCGTAAGCGGTGAGATCCCGACGACGGGCAGAGGCGCCGTACGGCAAACCGGGCTCGTGCGACGACCGGGTCTCCCCGTTTAAGGGGGACCGGCCGCCTAGTAGTGTGTCACATTGTTTTGAGCCTTTCGACTCACGAGACTCCTAGAGATATCATTGCCACCTTTGACTAGAGAGGATACGGCCTTAGAGGCGTTCAGGCATAATCCCACGGATGGTAGCTTCGCACCACCGGCCGCTCGACCGAGTGCGTGAACCAAATGTCCGAACCTGCGGTTCCTCTCATACTGAGCAGGATTACTATCGCAATGACTGGTCATCAGTAGGGTAAAACTAACCTGTCTCACGACGGGATTTTCCCTTGCTCGGGATTTTGTAGTAACTTACGATAATTTACTCCGCGTAAACGAGTAATATATCGTAAGTTACTACAGAAGTAACGCTCGCGTAAACGTAGTAACAGCGTTGCTTAACCTCTATTAAATATGCATTATGCAAGTTAAGGTATTCCTTTCATGACACCAAAGTCTTAAGAATTAACTGATTTTTTGGTACAAGAAAGTTAAAATGCATATCTTTACGCCAGAAAAAAATTAAACCACATTACCGAACATATAAAAAAGAATTATGATTTTGAAAATTCGATATTTATATGTGACGTTATCGAAAAAGTCTATTTTCTACATTTCAATGTAATAATTTGTTTATCTTAAGATTTAAGATATTAAATATTAACTGCGCTACATATTTGCTAAACTCTATACTTTCGATAGTGCCGATAAAAATACAGAGTCACCGAATATTTAAACAAAATATTTATGTTAAAAGTTGACTTGAAATGTGGTTTATAGATGAATATTTTTGATGGCGACTTTCAAGGAATTAGGGCCTTGGCACATAGAAAAACTTAAGCAGTTAAACTTAAGCAGTAAGAAATCAACGGTATGGATTCGCTACCGCTTAGGGCCGTGCCTTAAGTTCTTGACTGTGATTGGCTGATTTGCTTACTGCTTGAGTTTTACTGCTTAAGTTTTTCTATGTGTCCGGGCCTTTATTTGGCAACGCTGGCGCTGCAAGCTGTGCGCTCATGTCACACTTCATTCATAACGTACGGTTTATTATCAACTTTCATTTTCACAAATTGTCCTTTATTTTTGCCCACATTACTCCTCACTTTATGTTTCTTATCACTCATCATTATTATTATAAAATCTCTCTTTGATAAAAAGAAAATGTCACAATTGTAAAGGTACTCTAAGGTAGTATTCAGCGTTTGAATTTCCCGCGCTACAAGCGTTGCCACCGCGGCGCTCCGCGCATGCGCGCCTTGCGCCGTAAGACACCAGCGCCTCTAACACATTACACCAGCGCCCTAACTAAGGCTCTATAAATGTGAGTATTCTTGTCCGCCATTTTGTATCCAATCATATGTGAATACATAACCTTTTCGTAAGCGTCAATACGCTTTTCGGTCTCGCGATTAATGTAAAAATAAAGCTGAAATATCGATTCTGTAAAACTGAAAATAAGTATTAATTGATTCTTAATTGATTAAACGTGTGTTCTTAAACGTGCGACAGTATAATTTGTTTTATAAGTGTCGTATTTATCGTAAATCGACACATCGTGACTCCGTTTCATTGTACGTATTTGGAGCAGTAGTTTCAAGGGCAGAAGGTATATTATTTAAATAATACTCATCGCAAAAAATTGTTTTCATGTTGCAGTTTTGTCACATTTTGACATATTTGTGTTTTTAGATTAAGTATTTGGCTGTTTGTAAAATGTCAACTGAGGACAATGAAAAAATCCAAGTACGTCGCATCCTGGGCCAAATGTTGAGGTAATTGCCGCATAAATTTCTAATTTTTTATTTCGTTTACTAATTTAATGCTTCATTTATCATATTTAATATACTTCTACTCATTTCAGGACTCTAAGCTTCAAGTGTATTACACAGATGAAAAAATTGAAAGCTGTTGTTCGAAAATCTCTACCTGAAGAGTCTGCTAAAAATGTCAACTAAGGACAATAAAAAAAATCCAAGTACGTCGCATCCTGGGCCAAATGTTGAGATAATTGCCGCATAAATTTCTAATTTTTTCTTTTGTTTACTAATTTAATGCTCCATTTATCATACTAGACACTACAGACGCGCGCTTCGCGCGCGCTATTTGGCTTTAACCACGGTCTTACATACTAATTGTAAGTCTACATTTAATTGTAAGCTAAATGTAAGCCTTATAAAAAGTTACAAATAATGTTTATAATTAAGGCAATAAATTGTCATAATAAGTTATAAAATATGTGTAGCAAGTTTATTAAAATGTAAGAATGATAAAGAAATTATAAAACTAAAAAATTAAAAAAAAATAGAATTAATTTAATGCTTCATTTATCATATTTAATGTACTTCCACTCATTTCAGGACTCTAATAAGCTTCAAGAGTATTACACAGATGAAAAAATTGAAAGCTTGTTTGTCGAAAATTTCTACCTGAAGAGTAAGCTGAAAAGGTTACATCTTATTTTGAAACTGTTCTCTCATAATCCGAAAGTTGCTGAATATTTACAACAGCACAATGTCAAATAATTTACTTGCTTTTTTGACAATTATTTTTTGTATCAAATAAAATGATTTTGAACTGTATAAAATAAATTTCATTTTCTAAAAGATTGTTACTCCATAAATAACACTGTAACTGCATAATAATAATAATAATAATAATAATGTACATTGACTAATAAAAACTCATGCTCACAATATCTCCAAAGGAATTAATTTTTAAAAACAATACTTTATTTCATAAAATACATATTTATAGACCATATATAATATTTATTACAAAGTAACAAGCAGTTTCAAAGGGTTTACTTATATGTTTAAGCACTTTTTGGTTAAGCTTTTTTTAAGCTTGCAGACCCAAAAACGTTCTTTTGTTGTTTGCTGTTCTCAGAAAAATTTTTGGTACAAAACGAATGAACAGTGAAAAAATGCTTAATAATTTTTTTTCTTTAAATCACAGCACGTGGGAAAAATTATTTCTACATTTTTATGAATGCATTCGATGAGTCTGGAGTTTCCATTTCTCAAAATAAAATCCTTGTAGATTTTATAGTAATGGTCAGAATGTAAAACTAAATTGAACGTTTCAAAACAAGGCTCTTTCAAGCCACCCAAATTCAATGCTGTCGTGTATAGTTTCGCTTTTTTATAAAATCACTCTGTGGTAAATTTTTCCTCAACGAAAATGCAACACATTCTTCGCAAATATGCTTTACAACTGCATTCGTCGTACTTCCAGCCAAATAGAATGCATTCTTTGCATCGTATTCGCTAACAATATCGCAAAAAAAACTAAACGTAATAGTGTGCACATCAAGCTCGACATGATTTTTTGTCGAATCGACACTTTCAGCCGCAATGTCAACAAACGCTTCTTTTAAGGTAGACTGCTTTTTTGTTTAAAAATGACTCCATTGCAGTTTTCATCTTGTCTATTTGGCTGCGTAGCATCTGATTCTCTTTCTCCAAAGACAAATTGGCTACCACCCGTGCAGATTAAAGCGTCGGTCGCAAGTGTCCATTCTTCTCCTCCAAAGATGAACCGGCTACGACCTGTGCAGATTGAAGCGTTGATCGCAAGTGCAGTCCATTCTCCTCCTCCAAAGACGAACCGGCTACCACCTGTGCAGATTGAAGCGTCTTTCGCAAGTGTCCATTTTCCTCCTCCAAAGACGAACCGGCTTCCACCTGTGCAGTCTGCTCATTGTCAGATGACAGTAAACTTTTTGGGATATTACTGGATATTTCCACTTCATTGAAAACATCATGGTTTGATGGGGCAGCATAATCCATGTTCTACAACATTTTGGACAATGTTACAGTTTTTTTGAATAAAAATCAACAATTTCTATTAAGAACCACAAGTGTGTCGAATAATATTACTATTTCTGGAGCTGGAGTAATTGGAACTTCTGCTACTTTTTGTGCACATGTGCCAGCAACTTCATTTCGTAGCTTCTGAAAACCATTGACATGCTATCAAATATGTTGCATATATTCAAGAATGTATAATTATAAGAGAAAAGAAGAAAGTTTGATGAAAAGCACAAGCTCGATTCCAAAGTCGGTATAGCTCGAGATCTACGACTACCACATTCTGAACATTTGACAAAATTCGAAAATTTATTTACTTTGTATGGAGACTTCCTTGGAGGTAAATCAATCCTGCGAGGTGGATTAGGAACATGAAATAAAGTAGGAACCGCATTTGGCTTTAATTTTTTCCAACCGTCGACACGTCTACTTTCGAACTGTGAATCCTCAAAGTGTACCTGTAATAAAGAAAACAATTAATTTTCAATTTAATGGGGCACAAATAATGCTTTGCTTTTACAGCGTTGGACTTACTTCACATACACAACCTGACTTGCTTGATATCCACTGTTCACGGCGAAGATTTAGATTTTGAAGCCACTTTTTTCGTCGCTCTACATTTATTGAAATTCGAAAAAGTTGAAACTTTTTTTGCTTCAATTACTGCAATTAATTGCAACGCAGCCAGTCATTTTGGAACCTGAGAATACGAGACCGAAAAGCGTATTGACGTTTACGAAAAGATTATGTTTTCACATATGATTGGATACAAAATGGCGGACGAGAATACCTACTTTTTTAGAGCTCTACCCTAAGGCTGAGTTTCCACTGAGCGCGTCACGCGTCGCGTCGTCACAAGTTAACCAATCAAAACATCCCATTTCATTACATTTTTGTGACGGAATCAAAATGGGATGTTTTTATTGGTTCAACTCGGACTACGCGACGCGTGATGCGCTCAGTGGAAACTCAGCCTAACAGACAACCCCAGCGACGCTCTGCGTGATGATTGGCTGACCCCCTCCACGCGAGTGGGATATAACGTACTGACCGGTAGCGGCGGCTACCGAGAGGATTCGTGTTCCGGCGTTTGCCCGAGATAGTCACGTGCGGTCGTCGCCGATCTTTTGTACCCGAGTGCGTAATAAATAAGAGCCTTAAGGTGCGAATTCATGGGACGCTCCGTTTCAGCGTATCGCGAGATCACGTGATTTCGATCTGATGCTAGCGTCAAGCAAAGAAAGCTGGATTTTCTCAGCTTTAAACGTCAAAGGGAGCTTTCCAGCAAGCGACACAACTCAACACAAGTATCGTTTTATCTTTGTTGCTCATTACCAAAAAAGAAAGATAGAACGATGCTTGTGTCGACCTGTGTCGCTTGCTGAAAAGCTCCCAAAGCCAAAGCAGCGCGAAGACGCCGAAATTTTGACGCTGTTTTCCTTTTCATGAATTTCAATTGACGCCGGCGTCAATTGCGGTCATGCGACCTTCTTGCCGCTAAAAATGAGCGTCGAGCGTCACCATGAAAAGGCACTTTTACTGCATCGAGGAGTGTACTCTTCACTTCGCCTTCATATTTCCTATCCTGACAATACACCGGCCTTGTTATTGCCCGTTGGTTCCCTGCAATAACCTGTGGCCTAGCCAGCCATCCCTTACAGTTCAGAAGTGGGATATAGATCTTCTCGATCGTCGCGTTCTCGAGCATTCGGTTTCACCCTTCGGTTCCGAGACGGTTCCGCGGGAATAAAACGCGCTACACTCGTGCGCGGTAATCTACCTTTCGTCGTTGCTAAGAGCTGAGTGAGATTTCGCCGTTGCCTCGTGTGCTGAGTGGAATTCTCACCGTTGCCGGAAGCTGTGCGGAAGTTTCTCGAACGTTTCTCGCCGATACACGCGGTACGGGAAATCGGTCTCGAACATTCTCGCCGTTGCCGGAAGTTGTGCGGAAGTTCTAAATCATTCTCGCCGTTGCCGAGGGCTGTGTGAGAAATCGTTCTCAATCGTTCTTGCCGTTGCAAGAGCTGTGCGGGAAACCGGTCTCAAACATTCTCGCCGTTGCCGGAAGTTGTGCGGAAGTTCTAAATCATTCTCGCCGTTGCCGAGGGCTGTGTGAGAAATCGTTCTCGATCGTTCTCGCCGTTGCAAAAGCTGTGCGGGAAACCGGTTTCGAACATTCTCGCCGTTGCCGGAAGCTGTGCGGAAGTTCTAAATCATTCTCGCCGTTGCCGAGGGCTGTGTGAGAAATTGTTTCCGATCATTCTCGCCGATGCAAGAGCTGTGCGGGAAACCGGTCTCGAACATTCTCGCCGTTGCCAGAAGCTGTGCGGAAGTTCTAAATCATTCTCGCCATTGCTGAGAGCTGTGCGGGAAATCACGCGAACATTTCTCGCGTTGCTGAGTGCTGAGCGGAAATTATTTGCGGACATTATATCGCGGTCACCAAGTACCGTGCGCATTTCGAACATTCGAGAACATATCGTCGCGTAGTACGACAACTCGTCTCGCCGTTGCTAACGCTGTGCGGAATTCAAACATTAATAGTCACATATCGTTGACGGCAGTGTCGGTCAGAAGTGCAAATACATTCAGTCCGAGAAAATTCATTCTCGAACTTTCACAATTCGAGTGCGTGAGAAGTGCGCGCCATTTTCGCCGTTCCCGCGTTCTACGCTTCGTATATCCGCCATCTTGGTGCACGAGCGCGTGACCGGTACGGACAAGTTCAAACAAGCTTCGACGCAGTGCGTTCGAGTTCGAGCAAGTTCGACTGTTCGATAGAAGACTCAAGATGTACACACGCGAGCAGTTAGAGAAACTCACACTACCGCAAATACAAAAAAAGCTACGCGGTCAAGGATGGCAAAACGTGCCCGACAAACATGGTCGATGCATGGACATACTCATCGATTTAGGCCTACGAAAAACTCGTTCAGTTTCGGTTATCGCACAGTTATGTGATTTAGTTGCGTCGCAAATGAGGTCGCAACAAGAGCGAGTTAGACTCCAACAAGAGCGAGACAGACTACATCAAGAAAATTTAGATCGATTACTCTCTTGTATAGAGAATGACCATCGTCGTAGTCCAGCGAATGAAACGCCACGAAGTTTCAGTTCCCAGGTATCAGAATTTTCATCTGTAACAACGAACGCATCCAAGTTTTTGGCCTCACAGATACCTCAGTTTGGAGGTACTGAACAGAAAAACATAGAGCTCTGGATAGAGAAGATTGAAAGTATTGCAGACATCCATAGATTGCCACTTGTTGCAATGATGTCAGCAGCTACATCAAAATTGAATAAAACAGTCCGCAGAAGGTTCGACCTGAGTTCCGGCACCGTTATACGGTCTTGGCCAGATTTTAAGGCGGCCATAGTTCAACGTTTCAAAAGAAGAATCCTCTTCGGTAACGTCATGAAGAAAGTGGACGAACGTAAATGGCTTTTTCACAAAGAAAGTTTTCAAGAGTACGCAATGGAAAAAATAGCCATGCTACAATGCCTTAGATTACCGGAAGATATCGTTATTCATTGCCTCATTGATGGGATCACTAACATTGCCATCAAGAGCACAACAGCAGCTATCCATTTAATAGATGACTTCCTCGAACAAATGCATCATGTCACGACAACGTGCTGTGACCCGCACAAGAAATCACCGACTTTCAAATCCAAGTTTGAGAAACCCGATAAATCAAAGACGGATAAGTCTCAAAGTGGTGACTCATCAACCAAGGATCTTTACGCGAAGACCAAAGAAAACTCTTCAGAAATCTTCTGCACATATTGTCGCAATAAAGGACACCTCAAGGAAGAGTACCGTAAGCTGAAAAAGAAGGAACCAGTTCCGAAACCCCAGCAGCCAAGCCCTACAGTTGCTGCAATTGCTGACACACCGTCAACAGAAGCTGACTCTACAACATCCGATTGTATAGCGTTTGTAAAGGAAAATAAGAAAATTGTCACGAAAAATAATCGACTTAAGGTAACAAAAATTAATGACAAGTTGTTGTAACTAGTATGTAATCTTAACGCCATCTATCGTTTCTAGTTTTATGTTTTTTTTACCATGCGTGCACACCTAGTGCTACTCTATTACACTTTTACTTTATCACTAAGTTGTCGGTCTGCGCGCGCTAAATTATTATATCTGTTGGTACTCTCTGCGTTCGTTACACTCCTTCCTTCGAGTCTTTTCTACAGCGGCACACGGCACGTTTTTTGTAACGGTTATTGAAATATACGTTTATCTAAAAATCGAACTGTCGTACTCTGCCTTAGAAGAAAGCCCTTTTTACAACAGGTTATGGGCCCAGGGCGTATTCAGTAAGAAGAAAGCCGTTCCTGTGACTTAGTGAATTGTTAAAAAGAAAATTCACAATGCCGACCGATGCATCGACATCACGAGATTCACGAGACTCGCGAAGCGTATTGCCACCAGCTTCGATTAAGTCACTTTCTGGTCGAGAAGGATATTCTACGTGGAAGTTCAAGATGAAGGCTTATCTAATGCATGAAAAATTATGGCATGCTGTCACTGGATATCCTGAAGGAGACGCAACCGGAGAAGAGGTTAAGGCTGAGAAGGATGGGATGGCCCTTGCCGCTATGTCGCTGACACTCGACGATACTGCTATAGTTCATGTAAGAACGTGCATCACAGCAAGATGTATGTGGGAATGTCTCAGGCAAGCATACGAAGACAATGGCCTTGGACGACGCTTAAATCTGCAGCGAAGACTTTATCGTCTACAGCGTGACGACTTCGATACCATGGATGCCTATATAGCAGAGGTTATGTCGACTGTACAACAGTTAGCTGAAATAGGAAAAGAGATAGATGATGAAACTGTTGGCGCGATTCTACTGGGTGGACTTTCATCAAAATATGATCCCCTGGTAATGGCACTAGAAAACTCCAATAGACAGATTAGTGCAGCAGATGTTAAATCTAGACTTCTAAACGAAGCTGCTAAAAAGGAAGGTGAACCAGCTGCGAATGAATCGGCTCTAGCATTGAAAACGCATTTCAACAAGAAGAAACTGCCGTCGAATGCAAAAAATAAGCCAACAAATTTAAAGAAAGGCAATAATAAAAGGAAGCCTGTTACTTGTTACACATGTCAACAACCAGGACATAAGAGTCCAGATTGCCCGAAGAAAAGTCCAGATTGCCCGAAGAAAGAACAAACATCACCCACGGATAAGAAGAAAGACTACGCACTGCTCACGATGATGGTAACCCCAGGCTCTTCCGGAACTTCAGTTAATCGAGAGGAAGTTGCTCTACTCACCCAGCGGTCTGAGATGAAAGAAGAAGCTGCTATGGAAAGTAATTCACATAAACCAGATCCTGATGCGTGGTACGTGGATTCTGCGTCAACTGCTCAGATGTCATGTCAAAAACATTGGCTAGAGAACTTTCGCGAAGACGTATGTAATGGCATAGAAATTACAGTAGCGAATAATGAAAAATTACGTAGTAATGGTGTAGGTTTCTTTCCAATTAAGAATATTGAAGGTATTACTGGAATAACTAATGTAGTACATGTTCCTAACTTAAATACTAATTTGTTATCTGTAAGTCAGACAGTTAAAAAAGGCTTTACTTTTGTTTTTAATGAACAAGGATGTAAGATATATCGTACAGAAAATTGTGAGATATCTGGAGATGTGGTATTAACAGCGTTTAATGACAAAGGAATGTATAGGTTAGATTTTAATAGATCTTTAAGTGCATATACTACTGTAATTAATTCTACTGCAGATCTTTGGCATAAGAGATTAGGACATTTATGTCGATATGGAATGAAATTAATGCAAAATGGTTTAGTTACAGGTGTAAAATTTACAGGAGATAGTAATAAGACCTGCGTTAGTTGTCTTGAAGGAAAACAAGCTAGATGTCCATTTAAGAAGATTGATTATAAGCGAGCTACTACAAAATTAGAATTAATTCATTCGGATGTATGCGGTCCAATGAGTATAGAATCTATTGATGGAAAAAGGTATTTGCTTATCTTCGTGGACGACTATTCGAGAAAAATATTTGGTTATATTTTGAAATCAAAAACGGAAGTTTTAGCCAAGTTTATCGAATTTAAAGCTTTTGTTGAAAATCAATCAGGACTAAAAATTAAGGCGCTCAGATCTGATAACGGCACCGAATATGTAAATGAGAATTTTCAAAAGTACTTAACAGAACAAGGCATCAAGCATGAGACGACTGTACCTTACTCACCCCAGCAGAATGGAATTGCTGAGAGAACCAACCGCTCTGTTATTGAGAAAACTAGATGTCTGCTTCAAGATGCAAAACTACCTAAAGGTTATTGGTCAGATGCGTGTAGGACAGCGATTTACTTGAAAAATAGGTCCCCTCATAGGTCAATAGTTGGTAAAACTCCAGAAGAAGTATGGACGGGTGAACGTCCTGACCTCAGTCATGTAAAGGTTTTTGGATGTCGAGTGTATGCTCATGTTCCTAAACAAGAAAGGAAGAAGTTGGATGCTAAAAGCAAGGAGTGGATCTTTGTTGGATATTCACAAAATCCCACGGCGTACCGACTAAGAGACCCAAGCTATCCTAAGAAGCTGATTGAATCAAGAGATGTTGTTTTCTTAGAAGATAGGTTTCAAAGTACAGACCAATCAACTGAATCTGTAGTTTCTTTAAATCAACTGGTGTCCGCATATCCTGAAGAAGAAATTGCACAAGAAGAAATTGCACAAGAAGAAATCGCACAAGAAGAATTAGTCTCAGAAATTGAAAGTGATGACTTTTTTCAGTCTATAAATAGCGACGTACAAGAAGAGGATCAACCGGCTCAAGATGACAACTCGGATAATCAAGAGAGAAGATATCCAAATAGAGAGCGTAAGAAGAAAGAGTTCCCCGACTACGTGCTGTATGAGACTACGTGTATCGTTAATGAAGAACCACTATCCGTAAAAGAAGCTATGGAGAGAACAGATAAAGATGAATGGAAGTTGGCAATGGAACAAGAGATCCAGTCACTAAAAGATAACAAGACGTGGACTTTGGTTGATAGACCTAAAAATCAAAAAGTAATTCCTTGCAAGTGGATATATAAAATTAAAAGGAATGAAGAAGGAGAAATTAGTAGATATAAAGCACGTCTAGTAGCGAAAGGTTTCAATCAAGTCATGGGGATTGACTATGAAGAAACTTTTTCCCCCGTAGTTAGAAGTTCTACATTACGTTCTTTAATTGCATTAGCCGTTGAACGTGGAATGGACATGGATCATCTTGATGTGGATACAGCTTTTTTAAATGGAGAGTTGGAAGAACAAATATACATGGAGCAACCAGAAGGATTTAAGGTATCAGGACAAGAGGACAAAGTATGTTTACTTACCAAATCCATCTATGGTTTAAAGCAAGCTTCACGTTCATGGAACAAAAAGGTTCACACTGTGTTACAAGAATTTGGATACAAGCAGTCAAGTCATGAACCTTGTGTATATTTCAAAGTTATTAGAGACAAGATAATAATAGTGGGAGTCTATGTAGATGACTTCTTCATCGTTTCAAATGATTCAAAAGAAAAGTTAAAATTGAAGAATCAACTTAAGAGTAAGTTTAAAATAAAAGACTTAGGTGAGGCCAAACATTTTTTAGGACTCTCGATCGAACGGAATAAGAAGACAGGCGAAGTATTCATTCATCAGAAGCAGTACATAACGGAGATTCTAAAGAAGTTCGGAATGATTGAAAGCAAACCAGTTGCAACTCCAGTCGATCTTGGCATGAAAGGAGCTGAAGATACCAGTAAGAAGATTACAGATGTTCCTTATCAAAATGTTATAGGATCGCTTATGTACCTGGCGGTAAACACCAGACCAGATCTCGCTTTTATAGTGAGTTTCCTCAGTCAATACAATGTTGAACATACTGAAATGAAATGGAAAATGCTGAAGAGAGTACTTCGTTACTTAAATAATACCAAGAACTTAGGTATAATGTTTAAACCTACAGGAGAAGATATAGTAGGATTTGTAGATGCGGATTATGCAAATGATCAAGAAGAAGGAAAGTCGTATACGGGCTACGTGTTCAAATATGGAGGTGGACCGATCTCCTGGGAAAGTAGAAAACAAAGATGTACTTCAATGTCATCAACGGAATCAGAATATGTGGCCATGTCGGAAGCAGCTAAAGAAGCAGTCCATCTGCAAGGATTCTTCACAGAATTGTTGAAAGAAAAGAAGACTATTCTTATTTACAATGACAATCAAAGTGCACAAAGATTGGCTCATAACCCCGTGTTTCACAAACGAGTCAAGCACATTAAGCCAAAGTATCATTTTATTAGAGAGCAGGTACAAGAGGGTAATATTAATATCAAGTACATGTGTACGGAAGATATGATAGCTGATGTGCTTACTAAAGGTCTTGGACGCCTTAAACACCAAAATTGTTTGAAAGGTATAGGAATGAGGAATGCTACATAAAGTATAGGTGTTAAATGTATTAACATGTTTTTTGATTTCAAGAATATATTTTTTGTTGCAACCTTTTTACACCAAAGAACATAAGATTTAAGTTTTATAGTTTTGTATAACAATAGATGTCCTTCGATTAAGGGGGAGTGTTGTAACTAGTATGTAATCTTAACGCCATCTATCGTTTCTAGTTTTATGTTTTTTTTACCATGCGTGCACACCTAGTGCTACTCTATTACACTTTTATTTTATCACTAAGTTGTCGGTCTGCGCGCGCTAAATTATTATATCTGTTGGTACTCTCTGCGTTCGTTACACTCCTTCCTTCGAGTCTTTTCTACAGCGGCACACGGCACGTTTTTTGTAACGGTTATTGAAATATACGTTTATCTAAAAATCGAACTGTCGTACTCTGCCTTAGAAGAAAGCCCTTTTTACAACACAAGTTAAGTGATTTAGTTGCGTTGTTAGATACGGGTAGTCCGCGCGATCTCATTTATCACTTCGCCCGTGTTCAAAAAATTGTTTTCAGACAATTCAGTTTTAGATTCAGTCATTTCATATAAAACGATAAACGATATACCTATTAACATTAAAGGTAGCATAAATTTTATTATTAAACTCAAAGAATTACCAGATTTTACAGGTTCTATTAAATTACACGTATTGAAAAATAAACCGTTAAACGTAGATATCGTTATAGGTTGCGATTTTTTAGAAAAATATAAAATTGTTGTAACAATCGATCCTTCGTGCGAAGAAAACGAAGAAAGAGTTAAACTATTTTCCGAAATTGCATCCGTGCAAGTAGTAGAAGATAACATTAAAGAAAACAAACCGGTTTTAGAAGACGTTAAAATTGATTTTAGTGATTCTGTTAAAAAAGAATTATTAGATTTTATTCAAGAAGTTGAAAATACAGATGTCTTCTTAGTTAGTGGAAGACGATTATTTTGTTCAGGTCAAATTGAAAGACGATTCCGTTTACGCCTTTGCGCCACGACGTTTAGCCTGGTCAGAGCGCAAACAAATTCGAAAAATTATAGAAAATTTTCTTGAGAGAGAAGAAAGCGAATCTTCCTATTGCACTAGAATTGTTCCGGTTAAAAAGAAAGATGGTTCGATTCGTTTATGCATTGATTTAAGACCTTTGAACGAAAGAGTTCTTAGAGAACATTCTCCTTTTCCAGTGATTGAGGATCATTTATTTAGATTACACGGTAAAAAAGTTTTCACAGTGTTAGATTTAAAAGACAACTTTTATCTAATATCAGTTCATCCAGATTCAACCAAATATTTCGCGTTTGCCACGCCAGATGGTCAATACGAGTTTGTAAAATTACCTTTTGGATATTGTGAAGCTCCGAGAAAGTTTAAAAAAAAGTGATTAAATTATTAAAGAAATGGATTTTGTTAGGAGTAGTCTTTGTATATATAGACGATATACTTATTGCTACAGGTTCAGTAGAAGAAAATTTAAAAGTTTTAAAAGAGATTTTATTAGTTCTCAAAAGCTACTAATTCACTTTAAATTGAAAGAAATGTAAATTTCTCAAAAAATCTATTGAATACTTAGGATACATAGTCTCGGAAAAAGGTATCGAGCTAAGTCCTCAACACATACAAAAACTCAAAGATTTTCCTATTCCTCATAAAAGAGAAAAAGTTCAAGAATTTATTGGCTTTACCAGCTACTTTAGAAAATTCATTGAAAATTATGCATCTATTGCTAAACCTCTGCACAATTTGCTTAGAAAAGATACAGTTTTTAAATTTGATGATAAATGTTTTATTGCCTTTAACACGTTGAAAGAGAAACTCATTTCACCTCGAGTTTTGAAAATATACAATTCAAATTTACCTACACAATTACATACCGATGCTAGCACTATCGCTATAGCAGGAATCTTATTACAAGAACATGATAAGAAATTTGCCCCAGTCGCATATTTCAGTAGAGCAACTAATAAAGCAGAAGCTAACTACCACAGTTTCGAATTAGAAATACTTGCTATTGTTGAATCAGTCGAAAAATTTAAAATCTATTTAACAAGCATTCATTTCACAATTGTTACTGATTGCAATGCACTAGTCTACACGATGAAAAAGTCTCAACTTATTCCGCGTATTGCACATTGGACTTTAAGATTACAAGATTACGATTACACTATTATTCATCGAGAAGGTAAAAAGATGCAACATGTAGATGCCTTAAGCAGAATAAAAGCCCATGTAGAGCTCATCTCATTATCAAAAGAGTTAACATTCAGACAATTACAAGATGAAAAGCTCAAACCAATCATAAATAAGCTTGAGTCTCAAGACGATAATTATTATACTCTTATCGATGGTTTACTTTTTAGAAAACGTCAAGATAAATTTTTTTTTGTTGTTCCTGATGCTATAATATCAAAAATAATTAGAATTTACCACGATAATATGTCACATTGCGGTTTCGATAAAACGATTCAGGGAATTTTATCTCAATATTGGTTCCGTCTATTCGTAAAAAAGTTCGAAATTATATTGACAATTGTTTACAATGTATTATTTCAAACGTTTCGTCAAACGCCAGAGAAGGAGAAATGCAAATTACTGATACTTCTCTCAACCGATGCAGATTGTTCATATCGATCATTGCGGTCCTTTTACAACTTTTCAAGAAAATTTTAAACATACTTTTGTCATTGTAAACGCTTTTTCTAGATACACATGGTTACGCGCTACCAAAATTACGAGTTCCAAAGAAGCGATCAAGCATTTAATTAGTATTTTCGATACCGTAGGTTACCCACAATCTATTGTTTCAGATAGAGGTACAGCTTTCACCTCACGTGAATTTAGCGATTCTATAGAAGATAAAAATATTTTTCACCGTTTAGTCGCTGTTGCGCAGCCACAAGCGAATGGTTTAGTAGAACGAATAAATAGATTTGTTAAATCATCATTGATGAAAATAGACGAAGAATTATTAGAGTAGAGCGATAATTTATCAGCAGTTCAATACACTATAAATAATACCTATCACTCGTCGCTAAAAGCAACACCATCTAAAATATTATTAGGTTACAAATAAGCCGGCACTCCGACAGGAGCCGGCACTTTGTCTACACCACGGCATTCCGCTGCTCCTGACGAAGCCTACCCTCCAGATTTTAGGGCCACGGTCCAGCAAGGTCGAGCGTGCTCAGCCTCGTAACGAGGGTTCTCGTTACCATAGCCCCGGGAATCCGCAATCCTCCACTATACTTATCGCGTCTCCGCCCGCGTGCTAATACCGTGCCATGTACCGCGCCGCATAATAGAGATCATGTTGGAACACCTTGCTTCCGTATGCATCTTGTAAAAGACCGCGCTCCGTGAGTCCGTCACATCGGTCGAAGGAACACCGCGCTTCCGCATGCATCTTTTAAAGGACCGCGCTCCGTGAGTCCGTCAAATCGCGCCGCATGCATCAGCACTACCATTTTCTGTATGGGCCGCGCTCCGTGAGTCTGTCAGATCGCGCCGAGCGTATTCGCATTACCATTATCTGTACACACCGCGTTCCGTCACTCTATATCTATTATACCGAATAAACATTTATTGTACATTACAAGCTAACTACTGTCTTTGGGCCATCCATTCAACTTCCTGACCCGGCGAGCTAGTCCGCGTTCAACTCAAACCCTCGGTCGTTTCATAATAAAAAAACCAAAGCGGAGCCGCACGTGAAATCTCGCGTTCTCTCTGGACGGATCCGGTACTTCGTTCGGCGTACTCATTACGCGCCCGAACATATATAGAAATAAACAAAAAATTTTATGATTTATTATAATATTCTGTTTTCTAATTAACATTTTTTTATTAATCGTATTATATTTTTTTGCAGAGAATTGCTATGAAGAGAACGAAAATGCGCAGAAACAACATACTACTTCAATGCGAGAATTACATGTGGTTTTACACAAGATAGATGAACCAATAAAAAAACGTTACAGAAATAACAGAATTTAAATTCCGTCAGGTAGTGCTATTGTTGCTTAGCACTTCGTAATACTTTATACTCAGACATAACAGTTAACAAGTAATAAGTATATATAGTTTATTAACTTTAACATAACAGCCAGAAAGTGGACTTGGTTTACAATCATTTCCCTATTCATTCACACACACACACTCCTCCTCATGCTCTTAAATACCTAATAACCTATTAAAATTTACAACTTTACAAAATTAAAGATTACAAATTATGGCACATTTAATATTTGATATTTTACCTATTTATTTATTAAACCTATTTAACAAAGCACGCACGGGCCTCGATTCTTATTGAATCTTATTGCACTAACTACTTATCTCACAGCCTCTCTCACAACCTATTGACTTCCTATATCTATCTTCTTTTTCTTTTGCATCCTTTTCCCTAACAACTTTTAGCAATACCTCCGCTTTGGTGGTGTCCAATTTATCATTCCATAGTTTGTCCAACCTTTCCTTACTATCCTTTCCTAATACTGTAAACCATTCCTTTGTCTTAACGCAATCTTCAACATAGTGGTTCATATTATCCTGGCCTTCATTACAAAAAATACACATTTGTTTCTCTTCATCTAGCCAATACCTGTTACTTGATTCTAAGTTCCCGCATCTTAAATTTAACAACGCTCTGATACTATCCCCGAGATCTTGACTGTCTAAATTATCCAACTTTAAATAACTTGGGCCTTACCAATACATACACGACAATACAGATTTCCAGTAATTCATAAAGACAAAATAAATAAGCAGGTAAATGAATTATTAGATCAGAATATAATTAAGGCGTCAAAATCTCCATATAACACGCCTGTGTGGATAATCCGCTAAGAAGCCAGACTCAAAGGGGAATAAACGGTGGATAATGGTGTTAGATTTCCGCGACCTAAATGATAAGACAGTAGGTGACGCATATCCACGTTTAAACATAACAGAGATATTGGCTCAGCTGGGCGGCGCGAAATATTTTTCGGTGTTTGACTATACTTCAGGTTTTCATCAAATCAAAATGCATCCAGTTGATAGTCATAAAACAGCATTTTCAACGCCATATGGACATTATGAATTTGATCGAATGCTTTTTGGATTAAAGAATGCACCGGTAACCTTTCAAAGATTAATGGATTTAGTGCTAACAGGAATGCAAGGTAACAAAATTTTTGTGTATTTAGATGACATAGTATTATACTCAAGTTTTCTTACAGAACATGCAATTAAATTTGAAAAATTAATTAAACAATTATGCGAAGGAAACTTAAAGCTACAACCAGATAAATGCGAATTTTTGAGAAAGAAAGTTACTTATTTAGGACATATAATAGAGGAAAATGGAGTTCGTCCAGACCTTAAAAAGATAGAAGCAGTACAAAATTTTCCAAATCCAAAGAGTGCCAAAAACATAAAACAATTTCTTGGATTAGCTGGATATTATCGTAGATTTATTCAAGGATTTTCAAAAATAGCTAAACCATTAACTAATTTATTAAAAAAGGACATTGATTTTAAATGGGAGGACAAGGAGCAAGAAAGCTTTAATATATTGAGAAATGCATTATGTCATGAACCAATATTGCAATATCCTGATTTTACTAAACCTTTTCTTTTAACAACTGATACATCTGGAACTGCAATTGGTGCAATTTTAAGTCAGGGATAAATAGGGAAAAATCAACCAATAAGTTATGCTTCGAGGGTATTAAATAAAGCTGAGAAAAATTATTCTACAATTGAAAAAGAATTACTAGCAAAATAGTTTACGCTGTGCAACATTTTAGGCCTTATCTTTATGGTAAAAAATTTAAATTAATAACTGATCATAAATCATTAACCTGGCTTCATAAATTGAAAGATCCCACTTCACGATTAGCGAGATGGAGAATTAAATTAACTGAATACGATTATGAAATAATTTACAAACCCGGAAAAATAAATGCTAATGCTGACGCTTTATCGAGAAACCCTGTGACAAATATATTTCCAATACATTGTATTCCAATACAATCATACTTCATTTGATAAAATTGAAGAGTGCCCAGAAGATGATGAAGCAAGACAAAGAAATGCTAATCCTAAACCTTTACCAGTTTCGCCAAGAAGGGGAATGATGATAGAAGAACCAGAGCCGGTAGTTACATGAATGCAAACACGTAATGCAGAGAAATCGGAAGGAGAAAGCATACCCTTTACTAAGAAGGAATTAGAAGAACCACCGTTTATTGAACATATAGTCCATGCAGAAATACACAATAATTCAATAAATCAGATAAACAATAATGAATCTTTAGAAATACACAATAACCCAATAAATAAGATAAATAATAATGAATCTTTAGAAATGCACAATGATCCAATAAATCAGATAAATAATACTGAATCTTTACCTTTAGAATCGTCAAACATTATAAATAACACTCAAAACAAAACACTTGAAATAGAAACATCCTTAGAAAACATTAACAACAATGACATGAATTCTTTAATTAGTGACAATGAAAATATAAATACTTTAAATTCACAAATAACTATACTATCTAATCTTTTAGAAATACTAAATAATTTAATAGGAGATTATGAAAATTATGAGAATTATTAAAATAACCCTACGCATGTAAATCATTGCGAGGACCACACGAAAATTGCAGAGGAAAGAACCAACGACGACAACCCGAAAGACGACCAGGAAGATCAAGTTACTGACGATAGAGCGACTCCGAAGAAGAAGAAGAGGTAGAACAAAGTGAAGAAGAGAGAGACATCGACAGTGAGGAAGATGTAAACACAACATTCAATGAACTTACGATTACAGACGAGACTTTAGACGGAACTGAAAAACAAATAATAACGCGAGGATAAAAACACAGTATAATAAATAGTCGTGATAAATATTTATGAGAAGAGAAAATTATTTATATTTCCTAACCGCGAATGGTAAACCTTGTGACAAAAGATCGAAACAACTTCAAAATCAAAATTTAATACCAAAGATTAAACAAAGTAAAATACTTTTAAAGCGCGTCACTAACCTACATAGGTTAGTTGACGCGTTTTAAACACTTAAATACTTTTAAAGCGCGTCACTAACCTATACATAGGTTAGTTGATGCGTTTTAAACACTTAAATACTTTTTAAAGCGCGTCACTAATTTATACGCCGAAGGCGTGATCGGTTTCAAAGTGTATGCGTGAACTATTTCAACATATATATTAGTCATTTATACCTTCTAATACTCAAAATAGCTGCTATATTTTCCAATTTTTTTTCGTTAATAACTTTTTAACGAATAACGAGCGCGGGCTGAAACCTTCTGAAGGTCACTCAGGAGGGTGACTTTGACAACATACTAAAATATCAAGGTCATCCAAGATGGTCCCCCCATCTATACAATTACCACAATTTTTATTAAGGAAATATAAAAACTGATATTCAAAATTATATTAGTCAATGTTTGCAATGTCAAATTAAAAATTAGTTAGAGTTAAAACTAAACACCCCATGTGTGCTAATCACTAACACACCATTTTTGTCATTTGAAAAAATATCAATAGATATAGTCGGACCATTACCTGAAAGTACCAAAAGAAATTCCTATATCCTAACGATCCAAGATCATCTCACAAAATTTTCCCTAGCTATCCCTCTAAAATCAATAACTGCTGTTCAAGTAGCTGATGCGTTATTAAAATACTTTATTTGCATTTTCGGAGCACCTAAAATAATTTTGACTGATCAAGGCACAAATTTCATGAGTAATTTAATGAAAAGATTTACTAAACAATTCAAAATTAAATAATATAGAACAACTGCCTTTTATCCACAAGCAAATGGAGCTTTGGAAAGGTCACATTTAATATTAGTTGAATATTTAAAACAGTATGTGAATAAATTTACAGAATGGGATGATTTACTAGAATATGCTACCTTTTCATATAATACGAGCACTCATGAATCCACTGGATATACTCCATACGAGTTAGTATTTGGAAAAACAGTCAGCAACCATCCAGTGAAATTGTTAATGATATTGGAAAAGAAAATACATATGGTGATTATTTATATCAATTAATGACAAATATTCACGATCTACAAGAATTGGCTCGAGAATGCTTGATTGCATCAAAATTGAAATCAAAATATTATTATGATAAAAAGATTAATCCACAAACTTTTCAAATAAATGATCAAGTTTTTCTTCTAAATGAACCAAAAAAAGGTAAATTAGGAGACCAATATTCTGGTCCACATTTAATAACAGACATTTTACCTAATGGAAATATTAAACTCCTTTTTAAAGGAAAGTCAAGAATTGTTCATTCAAATAAAATCAGAAAAGTGAAATATAAATAAGATTAAAGGTGTACCGCGCAACATTTTTAATCTTATAGGATAATATACTAACAAACCCCTTTTCTTAAGTTGTAATTAATACAGATGAAGATGATCCTGATGAAGACGATAATAAATCACCCAACTTCTCTATATTCAACAAATAAACGGAATCATCGGATACGACTGCGGGACATCAAACTTTAATATGACGACTGTCTTGTTATTGGAAATAGAAGAATGTAACATCCCGTTAAAATGGAACCACATGTAGAAGAAACTAATATTCAATTATTACAACTTGCAAAATTTGACACAATCCATGTAATTCAATGTAAAATTTCGATTTCAAGAACAATTTATTACTGCAAAATGCACTCACACATAGCTACTGTAACAAATGTACAAGCGGAATATATTATCGATACGACGCACAGTGGGAAATTCCGTGCTGTTTTTGGACAAAATTCTTGTGACAGCACAATTTTTAAAAAATCCCGTTGATTTTTTTTTTTTAATGCTCAGGAAGACTTGTGCATTAATGCAGTACTGCGGAAATATATTTGTCGCACAACGAAAATTGTTAAACATAGAGTGCAATCCAATAAATATGAAACCGCTTCGACCGTGTCTGAATTCGCACTGACTTACATTTACGAGCTGTCTCTCGGGCAGCCTCCTTATCTAACGTAAACCAAAACCTTACTCTAATGATACCTATTGTTGATTTCCTAAAAAGAATTTAGAATTTATCTTTCTTTCATTATAATCGCGGATATAGGTTTTGAGTTTCATTGTGGCTAACTGATTTATTCTTAATATCTTTCATTTCAATCTCAGGAGCAGAGCAAATAATATTATTTGTATGTTGTTGTGAATGTAATATATTTATTTCTGAGTTTTCATTTTCTGTTATTACTTGTGTTAATGTTGCTTGTGTTAAAGTTGCTTGTGTTTTTGTTGTTTCTGATGACTCTTGTCCTGAGGATGTCTGATCTTTTTCTTTCCGTGGAACCGTGTTGTTCCTCTTGCTAAATGTAACAGCAAATTCGTCACTGAGTCCCATAGCGCTCCAATTAAATATATTGACCATCCATAAATAGTATGAAGTGCATAGCCATGTATGATGGTATCCACTATTAATTTAATTGTTCTTATGCCGAAATATAATCCAATTACTTCCGCACTTGCATTGCCGATGGATAGAAACGTTCCCCAAATTTTCTTCCAAGCGTTTTTCGTTATTTTTTCCAAAGAATTTTCATCCAGAAGGTGAGAGAGTGATATTCCTTGTGTTAGTACTGGTTCTCCTTTTACGCCGCGCGCCATTATGTTTAAAATTCCATTCCTTTCCGCTGGGAACATTATTTGATCCCTTAAATTCTCAAGTTTACTATTAGTATAAATACCGCTTGCTGCCAATGGTCCAGGATCATTATATTGCCACGCAGGTTTACTGTTCGGTTTAATTATTGCTAGGAGTATTCCAAAATTGGTGTTATTCGATACCATCTGTCATTTAAAAGATACATTGTTAAAATTATTCGGCTACATGTAGTCTGTGTTCCTGTTTTAAATAAGATATGAGTCCTCGGCGCTAAGAAATATGTTTCATTTCCTTTAGATAACTGGTAAGTGTTGATAACATTCTTGCGTGTGTCGATGCTTCACGTCCCCCGTGTGCATTTTATTATATGTACGACTTCTTCAGAAATCACTGCCATATATCCGGGTCTTTTCATAATTTGGTACGCAAAATCATCTGGAGCATGGATCGCTAGGCTCACTGCATTCTTAATTACTTGTCGTTCCAAGTTGCAGCGTTGTGTTAATACATCTGTGTATAAACGGTTCATCTGTGTGCGTATATGTTTTTCCACGTAAATGAATTTCGAGTTTACATAAGCAAAAATATTTAAATTTTTTACTGATATATGGCGCTTATGCGCAAAAAATTCTCCTTTTTAAATTTCTAAAATTACAAGTTTTGGATGCTCTGTGTTCGGGCGCGTAGTGAGTACGCCGAACTGACTGCCGGATCCGTCCAGAGAGAACGCGAGATATCACGTGCGGCTCCGCTTTGGTTTTTCGATTAGGAAACGACCGAATATATTGTAGTTGAACGCAGACTAGCTCGCCGGGTCAGGAAGTTGAATGGATGGCCCAAAGACAGTAGTTAGCTTGTAATGTACAATAAATGTTTATTCGGTATAATAGATATAGAGTATACGGAACGCGGTGTGTACAGGTAATGGTAATGCGAATGCGCTCGGCGCGATCTGACAGAGCGCGGTCTTACAGAAAATGGTAATGCTGATGCATGCGGCGCGATTTGACGGACTTACGGAGCGCGGCCCTTTACAAGATGCATACGGAAGCGCGGTGTTCCCACATGATCTCTATTACGCGGCGCGGTACATGGCACGGTATTAGCACGCGGGTGGAGACGCGATAAGTATAGCGGAGGATTGCGGATTTCCCGGAGTTATGGTAACGAGAACCCTCGTTACGAGGTTGAGCACGCTCGACCTCGCTGGACCGTGGCCGTCGGGAGTGAGTTCGATGGAGTTCGGGGACACCTGAGAACGCTCAGTCGGGGCTCATACTCTGGACCTCGTTTTGCGTGTCGCCCTAGGATCTGGAAGGTAGGCTTCGTCAGGAGCAGCGGAATGCTTGAGATAAGACGAAGTGCTGGCTCCTGTCGGAGCGCCGACTTAAATACCCCGGCGCGGCGCATTCGTTGGAAGGAAGGCCGGCTGTCAGGCGAGCCGCGTGGGGATATGCTGACGCGCGCTCGCCTTCGGCGCGGATCGGCTCCTTCCGGCGTTTCCGAACTTATAGATAATTTTGCGTGAGAAACAGAAGAAAAGTATATCGCAGTACATATAACGGACGGATACAGTTTTTACAATCAGACATTGCAGGAATCCTCAACACTCTGTTTTTATTAACGTATATCCGCAAAAAAGCTCTTCCGCCATTTGTGTTAACGCAAAAATAACATCTTTAGTTGACAAGGAATAAATTATTTGCAAATTTTTCTCTACATTACTAACCATCTTATTTGCTTTTTCTTCATATAATACATCATAATGATTGAATTTACAATAATCGTTGGGTATTGTTTCCCAGAAAGTATATTTTCCTTCAATATCTATACAATTTCCATCTGAATATTGACAGGTTGTTCCTGTTTTTAAACGTATCTGATTTGTTTCTTAAATAGTTAAGTACTGCTTGATGAGAATTTAGACTAATAGTTATTATTTCTAGCACAACTACATTTTGCCATGTCCCATAGGGATCTGAATATTGTGTTCCAAAACATTGTCCGTCTGTTGTTACTGATCCTGCAAAAGTGATTGGTCGCGACGTTGTATAATTTACTTTTAACCCGTTGATTACGTGTTAACGTTTATAATTAGTGTTCCAGTTTTACGCATATTTTTACATAGATCTACCGTCGCACAGTGGGAAATCCCGTGCTGTTTTTGGACAAAATTCTTGTGACAGCACAATTTTTAAGAAATCCCGTTGATTTTTTTTTTTTTTTTTTAATGCTCAGGAAGACTTGTGCATTAATGCAGTACTGCGGAAATATATTTGTCGCACAACGAAAATTGTTAAACATAGAGTGCAATCCAATAAATATGAAATTCATGCAAAAAACGGTAATCCCTTTATAGACACAAGCTTCTAGAGTATAGTTTAACCGAGATGGATATCATTTTAACTATGTTTCAAATCGCTGATAACAAATTCAACCTTTAAATTTCAAAATTAATTTGTTTAAACAAATTATCTCAAAGTAAAATGTTTTATAAATTTTTATTTCAAAATCTGTGGATACAATTACATAAAAAAAACATAGTAGGTCTTCAAAGTAATATCTTTTAGATCCAAATTGTTAATAATAATTTACAATTATTTTTTGAACTTAAAGTATAATATCTCCTATATCTTTATTTAAAGGAATTAACGGAAGATCATCAAGCGAAATGAATATAATTTTCATAATTTTTGATAGCTGATTACGAATTCAACCTCAGAATTGCAAAATTAATTTGTTTAAACAAATTTATTAAAACAAATTTATTTAAACAAATTATCTGAAAATATTTTTTATAAATATTCATTTCAAAATCATTCTGCAGATGGAATTACATAGAAAAAATAGAAAAGGCCTTCAAAATAACACTTTGTAGATCTAAATTGTTAATAATAAAGGTTGATTATTTTTTTATAATATCTTTTATTTAGTATTACACAATAAATATATATTTGTATAATTTTCTCTGAGTTTTTGTTTAATGATAATAGTAATTTTCTTTTATGATTGACTGTCTTTGGTTATCGTTTTTAATATTAAAAGATATAAGCCCCTCAACCGCGTCAAGGTAACAGTAATGAAAGGGTTTTTTTTGTGATTTTATGCGTTTTTAATTTATACCTGTCAAAAATTGTTCTGCTTCAAAAGTCAATTCTTGAACCTTTTTTGATTCTATCTCTCTCCATGAACTAATCACTGGATCAGATGATACTAATTACTAATGCATAATGAATTATATCCTTGTTAGTTGCACTTCTTTGGTACATTCTACTATGTTCGGAGCGTGCTTTTCGGAAAACTTTATTATTTGATTTTTGAGGTTCTTCCGAGAACCAAATCATAGGAGCATTCAATGTCCTCATTATATCACATCCATGGATTAAAAATTTATGTACTGATGGTGGCATTTTATACCGTGAATAAAGCTCTGCACATTTTTTTGCTGTATTGATACAGTACTCTTCGAATCTTACCAAATCAATTTCTTGTCCAGACGATATAATTTGAAGAATAGCGTGCATCCTCATTAATAAATCTTTATCTACTACAATTAATTCAGATACATGTTCGGCTTGATGAAAAAAGGCTCGACCAACATTTCCAGTATTTATTGTTCCAGAGCCTTTGTTCGAGATCCGTCGAACTTTCCTACGCGAAACATTGGCTCGAAAACATTATTATATTTCACATCGAGAAATACCAATGTTTATGTGGTTCGAGCTCTTTCGAACTTGTGCGAAACATACGTTCCCCGCGATTCCCGCGCCCTCGAAGCCCATCGATCGCGATCACGCGTTACGAGAGTGCTCCCTTCTTTGTCGAAGCACGGAAACGGCTGTTGTGACGCGTGATATGACCATACGGACGAATAGCGATTCAGCTCTCATCGCGCGTTCGGTCCTGAAAAACAACCCTCTTGAGTAAACGGCGAATTCGCTCGCCGGACATTCAGTCGTTGCTGAGGATTCCTAGCCTTAAGTCGTGGGCCAGAACTCATAGCCGAAAATCGTCGCGTATCAATCCTCGTCTAAAGACAGCACGGCTCTCTCACTCTAAAATCGCGGCTTGAATCGCTACTCGCTCGTTTCGTCTCAAAGTGCGGATCTAAGTTATTTATATTTCTTCATTAAGTGTACTACTTAGCGAGGGGTCCGAAAACTTCCGGTCGTGCTCCGCTCGCGATCGTTCTTCTGCCGGCGCTCAAGATTTCCGTTCGACGCGTACAAGATTTCCGCTCCGCGAGAGGCTTCGACACGAGAAGCCGAGACAAGATTTCCGTTCGCGATACCTGGCAGAAAGTACGAACGACTCAGAAGATTTCCGAATCCACGGCGCACGATCCGTTGTTCCCCCTCGCGTCTTTTCCGTTCTTGAAATAAATAATATATATTTCTTTGTGCAATCTGTGTTCCAAGTGCTTTAATCCTCATTCCTCCCGCGAATTTACGACTCGCGTTACACACGCTTCTCGCTCAACTCTGAGCGGAATCCAGATTCAGGGCGACCGTCGAAAAGCGACGCCCGAACAGCCTTGTTTCACAATGTCAACAGACAATTGTAGTTCAGTCTTCAAAGATTTTTGAATTTCTGTGTTTCTAGCTTTCTTCAACTCTTTATCATTTCCCCTCGCTGTTTTCTTTTTAAAATCTAAATAATACGCAATATACAGGACATATTCCATAAAACGTATCCAACTGTGTAAAACAGGGAAACCTAATTTAAAAAATTTTTCCTTACTTGTGAGACTCAATACCATTGCAATGTTGTTCATATTACTTGGAGTAGCACCACAAATATTGCAGCTAGCAGATGATCTCTGATGATCTGTTATAGCGTTACACGCTTTACCATCAAGCATTGTGCACTTCATATCAAATTTGATATCGAAAGACATATCCTTGAAATCCAAACAGAAAGTTTCTATTTTATCTAAAATTTTACTATAATATATGTAGTTTTCTTCTATCAATTTATTAGTTTCTTTAATAAATTGAAAATTAATTGGGCGGCAATAAAGTACCGAATTAAGTTTTTTATTAGTCCATAAAATTTTATCACCAACTCTCAACTGTAGTGGTACAACACATGTAATAAATACAGCTTCATCAGAAGAATCTGCCATGATATCATCGTTTGTCTGTATTGAATGACTAAAAGAAGCATTGGTTTCTGAGGTCCATCGTTGTCTCGTAGTTTGCTGTCCAGAAGCTCCGTCCATGCCCCATTTGCCTAAAAATGTCAATTTTTTCCTGCAAATTTTGAACTTCTGTTTCGTCTACAATTGTCAGAATTCTTCGAACCGTACATTCTAACAGAGAAATCAAGTCCACGTTTGCTCCTAAATCAGTGATTTCAATGTTGTCAGGATAACAATCTTGCTTAGCTCTAGCTATTTCATAGTAAGGAGAATACAGCTTACTTCCAAACATTTTTAAATTGTGAGCTCTTATTTTTGTGTTAGGCTGAGTTTCCACTGAGCGCGTCACGCGTCGCGTCGTCACAAGTTAACCAATCAAAACATTTCATTACATTCTTTACATTACATTCATTACATTCTTGTGACGGGATCGAAATGGGATATTTTGATTGGTTCAACTCGGACGACGCGACGCGTGACGCGCTCAGTGGAAACTCAACCTAAGTCTGCTTTGAAAATCGTCCATCCATAAACATAGCCAAGATTTCATTTCTTTCGTGTTCACTTAAATTACTCTTCTCAGCCTCTGCTTCTGAATCATTTTTCGCAGAAAATTCTTTTTGTTTTATTGCTAAAGCCATACGCAATTTCTCATAAGTATGCTTTGAGGCCAGTTCTTTTGCACGTCTAATCTTAGTTTTACCAGAGACTTCTTTAAAAGATAAACGTGGTCTACCTACTCTTCCTTCAATAATTACACCATCTGTAGACTCATTTAGTTTTCGATTTTGTGATGGATTCGGATTCGTATAGATTCAAGTTCTTCAAAGTTTACTATGAAATCTTTTTGTAAAAAGACTGCGTATCTAGATTTAAGTGTGTATCTTACGGGAAACACTTCCATTTTTTGTAAATTGCGTCAGAAAAATTGTTACTATTTGTCTTCTGAGACATTTCTCTTCAGTTTCAGTAAATTCATAAATCGACTTCAATTTGTGTACGAGCAAATCAGGTATTTCAGCTTTATTTGCATAATTATTCTCTCACAAAATTTGGCATAAATATGAGTATTTGACTTCGAAAGGCATGGTATAGGTATTCGTAGTTACAAAGATTTTCTGAAAGGAGATCGTATGTAATTAACTGAATTGATTGTCGTAAGTATGAAATCCGTTAAAACTTACATGTATCTGTCAAGACGTATAATTTGCGATGTAATGCTTTTTCTCGTGTTATGGATGTCAAATGACTGCGCGGATTGTCGGGACGAACAGAGTTATAAACAAATAACAATGTATACATAAACCAAAAATTAGTTGAAGTTCTTGTTATTGGCTAGCTCGTCAAGTACACTAAAATATGAATCATCGAGAAATTCTGTGTCTGTATTAGAATTGATTCCGTTTTTTTGTTCTTTGATGTGTAGCGTCTCTGATATAAGTCTCTTATAAAAATTTGGTTCAGAATCGAGTATCGCTGTATTGTCCCAATCGAAAGTGTGATTGAATTTTGTAATGTGCTCGGAAATCACAGAATGCCTCGATCTTTGTACATGTTTCGTGCGCGACCGAGGTACCCTCGGGACACGAAGAATGCCGGGACCACCCTGTCCAGGGCGCGGGGCAAGAACCAAGGAGGTAGCAAAAAGAGGGTTCAAAAAACGCTCGCCGGGTTATTCTGACAAACACACTTTATTGCACATAGAGTACTTCTCGCACTCACGCACCCGAGCACCCGGAGCATTCGCGGGATGGCGGGACGGAAATCTTGAGTCGCTCCTTCTCTCTGCGTGGCTCGCGAAACGGAAATCTTGTAGAGCGGTAGATGACCGCCCTCGCGTCCGGAGATCTTGCTCGCGGTCAACGGATATCTTGGCGCGAAACAGACGAGCGACCGCGGTCACGAGGTGCGAGATGCTCAGGCTTTCTTTTTGTCTCGGGTACGCGATAGTGAGTTCGCGTTTTACACAATCACGATACGCTTTACATTCACGATGATGGTCCGTGTTCACGAACGGTGCGGCACGACAAAATGGCCGCGAGAGAGGGGTCGATATCGGGATCGAGCTCCCTGCTCTGAGTTATTGAGAAGTGCTCGCTTGCACTTACGCTCGGTTATCACAACACTTGTTGCAATCACGATACCCGGGCTGACTGCAGGTGACGGTCTCGTTCGCCGTCTGTACGGTCTTTTAGATGAGGATCACGGTACCGAACGCGGTGATCACGTGATCTGTTTGTGCTCGTTGCCCACTCGATTGCGGGCAACAACTCGTCAATCTCGTCTGACGAGAGATAGTGCGCGACGACTAATGCCGCTCGCGACGACACGTATACGCTCGAAATTACCTTTCGCACAGGGCTTCTCGCGTCCCTCAATACCGAACTCCTCGCAGTCGGAAAACGGCTCACTCTTCGCGGCACGAGTGAAAGAGCAATTTGAGATGTTTCACGCGGCGATCTCACGGATGCGGCTCGCGATGAAACTTGATTACGGACTTCACGCACTGGCGGTCGAGATCACTCCCGATAGGCACAATGTCGCGAACGCCCGGCTCGATGTTTCTCTTTTCGCGGCAGAGAACAGAAGAGAGCGCGGATCGATATCGATTATCCTTTGTCCCGATAGGAGACCCTCGGCGGGGGTATGGGCCTCACGAAGGGCGAATCACATGGATCCGCGATGTAACGCGTTGCGCGGTATACATATTTAGGAATACGCGTGCGCGTTTTGCAATCGCGCTGTCGAAACGGTTGCGCGATACTCGGGTGATCTCGGATAAAGTCGAGTCAAGCCCGAGGGTTGTTTGTGCTTGCGCCAGGGGCGATTACTTTCGCGACAGCGCCCTGCCACCTGATTTTACCTTAATCCTAAACAGTACATATATTAATTAATTATATGGTATAACATCTACTAATGCTCGATTATTGGCCTTTTTCTTTTTAATTTTTATATTCATACAAGCGTGGTTATTATATTTTGATAATATATACATTAGTATCATCTGATCCAGTATGATTAGTTCATTGAGAGAGATAGAATAAAAAAAGGTTCAAGAATTGACTTTTGAAGAACAATTTTTGAACAATTTTTGACAGGTAAAAATAAGAATGTGACTGACAATGAGAATAAGAAAAACATCAAAAAAACATAAATTTAGCAATAACATAGAAGAGATATAAAAAGCAGTTATAACAATTGACTGAAAATTGAGAAAAAAATTAATAATTACATGAAAGTAAAAAAATCGTAAAAAAATTAAAAAAATTAAAAACGCATAAAATCACAAAAAACCCCTCTCATTACTGTTACCTTGACGCGGTTGAGGGGCTTATATCTTTTAATATTAAAAACGATAACCAAAGACAGTCAATCATAAAAGAAAATTACTATTATCATTAAACAAAAACTCAGAGAAAATTATACAAATATATATTTATTGTGTAATACTAAATAAAAGATATTATAAAAAAATAATCAACCTTTATTATTAACAATTTAGATCTACAAGGTGTTATTTTGAAGGCTTTTTCTATTTTTTCTATGTAATTCCATCTGCAGAATGATTTTGAAATGAATATTTATAAAAAATATTTTTAGATAATTTGTTTAAATAAATTTGTTTTAATAAATTTGTTTAAACAAATTAATTTTGCAATTCTGAGGTTGAATTCGTAATCAGCTATCAAAAATTATGAAAATTATATTCATTTCGCTTGATGATCTTCCGTTAATTCTTTTAAATAAAGATATAGGAGATATTATACTTTAAGTTCAAAAAATAATTGTAAATTATTATTAACAATTTGGATCTAAAAGATATTACTTTGAAGACCTACTATGTTTTTTTTATGTAATTGTATCCACAGATTTTGAAATAAAAATTTATAAAACATTTTACTTTGAGATAATTTGTTTAAACAAATTAATTTTGAAATTTAAAGGTTGAATTTGTTATCAGCGATTTGAAACATAGTTAAAATGATATCCATCTCGGTTAAACTATACTCTAGAAGCTTGTGTCTATAAAGGGATTACCGTTTTTTGCATGAATTTCATATTTATTGGATTGCACTCTATGTTTAACAATTTTCGTTGTGCGACAAATATATTTCCGCAGTACTGCATTAATGCACAAGTCTTTCTGAGCATTAAAAAAAAAAAAAAAATCAACGGGATTTCTTAAAAATTGTGCTGTCACAAGAATTTTGTCCAAAAACAGCACGGGATTTCCCATTGTGCGACGGTAGATCTATGTAAAAATATGCGTAAAACTGGAACACTAATTATAAACGTTAACACGTAATCAACGGGTTAAAAGTAAATTATACAACGTCGCGACCAATCACTTTTGCAGGATCAGTAACAACAGACGGACAATGTTTTGGAACACAATATTCAGATCCCTATGGGACGTGGCAAAATGTAGTTGTGCTAGAAATAATAACTATTAGTCTAAATTCTCATCAAGCAGTACTTAACTATTTAAGAAACAAATCAGATACGTTTAAAAACAGGAACAACCTGTCAATATTCAGATGGAAATTGTATAGATATTGAAGGAAAATATACTTTCTGGGAAACAATACCCAACGATTATTGTAAATTCAATCATTATGATGTATTATATGAAGAAAAAGCAAATAAGATGGTTAGTAATGTAGAGAAAAATTTGCAAATAATTTATTCCTTGTCAACTAAAGATGTTATTTTTGCGTTAACACAAATGGCGGAAGAGCTTTTTTGCGGATATACGTTAATAAAAACAGATTGTTAAGGATTCCTGCAATGTCTGATTGTAAAAACTGTATCCGTCCGTTATATGTACTGCGATATACTTTTCTTCTGTTTCTCACGCAAAATTATCTATAAGTTCGGAAACGCCGGAAGGAGCCGATCCGCGCCGAAGGCGAGCGCGCGTCAGCATATCCCCACGCGGCTCGCCCGACAGCCGGCCTTCCTTCCAACGAACGCGCCGCGCCGGGGTATTTAAGTCGGCGCTCCGACAGGAGCCAGCACTTCGTCTTACCTCAAGCATTCCGCTGCTCCTGACGAAGCCTACCTTCCAGATCCTAGGGCGACACGCAAAACGAGGTCCAGAGTATGAGCCCCGACTGAGCGTTCTCAGGTGTCCCCGAACTCCATCGAACTCACTCCCGACGGCCACGGTCCAGCGAGGTCGAGCGTGCTCAACCTCGTAACGAGGGTTCTCGTTACCATAACTCCGGGAAATCCGCAATCCTCCGCTATACTTATCGCGTCTCCACCCGCGTGCTAATACCGTGCCATGTACCGCGCCGCGTAATAGAGATCATGTGGGAACACCGCGCTTCCGTATGCATCTTGTAAAGGGCCGCGCTCCGTAAGTCCGTCAAATCGCGCCGCATGCATCAGCATTACCATTTTCTGTAAGACCGCGCTCTGTCAGATCGCGCCGAGCGCATTCGCATTACCATTACCTGTACACACCGCGTTCCGTATACTCTATATCTATTATACCGAATAAACATTTATTGTACATTACAAGCTAACTACTGTCTTTGGGCCATCCATTCAATTTCCTGACCCGGCGAGCTAGTCTGCGTTCAACTACAATATATTCGGTCGTTTCCTAATCGAAAAACCAAAGCGGAGCCGCACGTGATATCTCGCGTTCTCTCTGGACGGATCCGGCAGTCAGTTCGGCGTACTCACTACGCGCCCGAACACAGAGCATCCAAAACTTGTAATTTTAGAAATTTAAAAAGGAGAATTTTTTGCGCATAAGCGCCATATATCAGTAAAAAATTTAAATATTTTTGCTTATGTAAACTCGAAATTCATTTACGTGGAAAAACATATACGCACACAGATGAACCGTTTATACACAGATGTATTAACACAACGCTGCAACTTGGAACGACAAGTAATTAAGAATGCAGTGAGCCTAGCGATCCATGCTCCAGATGATTTTGCGTACCAAATTATGAAAAGACCCGGATATATGGCAGTGATTTCTGAAGAAGTCGTACATATAATAAAATGCACACGGGGGACGTGAAGCATCGACACACGCAAGAATGTTATCAACACTTACCAGTTATCTAAAGGAAATGAAACATATTTCTTAGCGCCGAGGACTCATATCTTATTTAAAACAGGAACACAGACTACATGTAGCCGAATAATTTTAACAATGTATCTTTTAAATGACAGATGGTATCGAATAACACCAATTTTGGAATACTCCTAGCAATAATTAAACCGAACAGTAAACCTGCGTGGCAATATAATGATCCTGGACCATTGGCAGCAAGCGGTATTTATACTAATAGTAAACTTGAGAATTTAAGGGATCAAATAATGTTCCCAGCGGAAAGGAATGGAATTTTAAACATAATGGCGCGCGGCGTAAAAGGAGAACCAGTACTAACACAAGGAATATCACTCTCTCACCTTCTGGATGAAAATTCTTTGGAAAAAATAACGGAAAACGCTTGGAAGAAAATTTGGGGAACGTTTCTATCCATCGGCAATGCAAGTGCGGAAGTAATTGGATTATATTTCGGCATAAGAACAATTAAATTAATAGTGGATACCATCATACATGGCTATGCACTTCATACTATTTATGGATGGTCAATATATTTAATTGGAGCGCTATGGGATTCAGTGACGAATTTGCTGTTACATTTAGCAAGAGGAACAACACGGTTCCACGGAAAGAAAAAGATCAGACATCCTCAGGACAAGAGTCATCAGAAACAACAAAAACACAAGCAACTTTAACACAAGCAACATTAACACAAGTAATAACAGAAAATGAAAACTCAGAAATAAATATATTACATTCACAACAACATACAAATAATATTATTTGCTCTGCTCCTGAGATTGAAATGAAATATATTAAGAATAAAACAGTTAGCCACAATGAAACTCAAAACCTATATCCGCGATTATAATGAAGAAAGATAAATTCTAAATTCTTTTTAGGAAATCAACAATAGGTATCATTAGAGTAAGGTTTTGGTTTACGTTAGATAAGGAGGCTGCCCGAGAGACAGCTCGTAAATGTAAGTCAGTGCGAATTCAGACACGGTCGAAGCGAAGTGAAACTTAAAAAAAAAAGAGGAAAAAGTGATAAATCGTTTACAAACAAATTTTAAAAAAATTAAGGTAAACATTAAATAAGCAATTATATATATACATTAGAATTAATTGTTAAAATTAACACGAGCACACATTTATATACATCAAGAATGAGACCACCAACGCCAAAAAAGAATGAGTGCCATGGGCCGATCGACGGAGTCCTCTCCGAAGAACAAGAGGAAATCATCTCGGAAAGCAGGTGTCTTTGCGTCCCCTTAGGAGAAGAGGGGGTGATAATGGTCAACTCCTTCTGGCCGCGAGAGAAATTGTGTGTACCCTACTACCTAGAACAGCTGCCGTCAGTCGGGGACGACGAGGACATCCCCGAAGTCGACGGATACAAGGCGAAAAGGGTGTTGCGAATTGAATAATTGAAGTGAAAGCGAGTTTTTTTTGTTTTCTCGAGCAAACGGCTTGCAGGTGCAAAAAGCGTGATCCGCCGCGTGATCGCACGTACCTCGCCCAATAGAATAGTCGCCTGACAGCTTGGAACCAATCAGACGATTTATCGTCACGACATTCCTCGCGGCCTAACGCGTAGCTCCGGCCGCGATTGTTTGCTTGCTCCGGCCGGGAGAACCAGTGAGCCCTCGAAATTCATGCTCGACACTTGTGCTGGCAAGTGATTGTCGATATCGAGTAATCAGAGTTTTATTGTATCGATTCGCGGCAGCGAGACGAAGTGTAGCGATTATAGTGCGAAATAAATTGACTTTTATCCATATCGCAAGAAACTGATTTCCTGTACCTTCCTTGGCACGCAGCGCGAATTGACCTGAGCGGTCCACTAACATTAAATGATCCTTCGAGCCGGATAATAATTATCGGCGTAGACAGTTTGACCGCCTCAAAGTGCTCGCGTTGTGCTACGCTGAAACGAACTAACGGATCGTTGCGCCTACTCGACTCGCTCAAGAAACGGAGTTCGCCGTTCGAACCGTCGCACGTCACACGCGATCGGTTAAATATTCCCGGTTCATCGGGTACTCCGCAATACGTGCTCGACTCTGTGGCTCACTCAGAACATTGAGCGCTCTGCACCCGCTCTCCTAAAGATTGGTGCTTTGCAGTGTTGGGCATTATTTAGATAAAACTTTATTTAGATAAGAGTGAGAATAAATTTTTATGCGATACAATTTTATTCGTTACTTGTAAATAAGGATTTATTTGAATAAATTTTTATCTGTAAGTCAAATACAATTTTATTTGAATAATTTTTTATCCGAATAAAATATTGTTTGAATAAAAAAGTATTCATGACTGGCAAATAATTTTTTATTCGGACGATATTTTATTCGTAAATCACGGATAAAAAATTATTCGAATAAAATTGTATTTTTGACTTGCAGATAAAAATTTATTCGAATAAATTCTTATGTACAAGCGACGAATAAAATTTTATTGCATAGAATTTCAGTAGAATATAAGGCTGTCCCTCCAGGGAGTGGGGGGAGCCTCTAGGGGCCCGGGGGAGCCCTCCGCTACGGGTTTTGCGCACCAGGAGTGCCCGAGCACACTAGTACTGTAATCTACGGCAGTCCTACGGGTCTGTCGTGAACCGGAGAGTCTTTCCAAGGACTCGCGAGGTAGGCGGCCTCTATAAAAAGTCCGTCCGGTTTGGACGAGACCGTGAGGGAAGAGCTGTAGCCTCCCGATCGTCCTAAGGGAAGGAAAACCCTGACAGAAAATCGGGGGACCGGCTGCTCTGCTTAGGAGTCTGGGTCTGGCCTTTGACCACCCAGATTCCAACAGCCGGTAAGGGTTGGCGGCCCTGACTTCAATCGCCCGGTCGGCCGGGACCGTTAGGGGGGAGTTTCTACTCCTTCAGCCGGCCTAGAGAAAGGAAAACCTCGGGTTTGAAAAAACCGCGGGTTGAGTCGGATCCTTCGATCATTGCACGCCGGTGCTTCGGCAGGTAGAGATGGATCAGGTCGACCAACCGGACAAAGAGACAACAAGTTGCACGAGGGACCAAGCGATGGAGGAGATTGCCGCCACTGGAATGCCACCGGCGGTCAAACCCTCATTACAAGGTTAAAAGAAGGTCATCGACTCGGTTGTTCCTCCGAAGGCTGCGTCGACAACCCCTCTGAAGGAGGGATCAGCCCCTGACCCGGGCATGGAAACCCGTTTGGCCACGCTGATGGTACAAATTATCGGCAAAAAAGCCAAAGAGACAGAGGACAAACTCCTGGCCAAAATGGCGGAGATGATCCCGAAGGACAGGAAGAAGGGAGGAAAGAGCGAGGGAAAAGCCCCTTCCTCAGCCAAGGAAACGTCTGCACCCCCGACTAAGAAAAGAGGGAAGGACAAAGAGAAGACGACGAAGACTGCCACGCAAACGCAAGCGGCAAAGCCCGTCCCCACATCGAAGTTAAACTTTGGTCGCAGGTACTGGGGCAGAAGGCGAACTCCAGCTTCGTTCCCACGAAGGCTGCACCGAAGACGCAGCCTCAGGTACAGGGAGGAGAAGCCGCACCGACCGTCGGCAGGACGGCGTCGGAAAGAGAATGGACCCAGGTGAAGAAAAGGAAAAAGGGTAAAAGAAAGGCCAAGGAGGCGGAGACAAAGACCCAGCCTCGCCCGCAGGCCGGCGCGGTAACAAGTTCTAAAAAGAACAACGCCGCACAACCCAAGAATGGAGGGAAATTGAAAGAGCAGAAATCTTCGGCCCCTCAACAAGTAAAAAAGGGAAAGAAGAGGAGGGTGCCGCGCACAACGGTTACGCTGACTTGCCCAAAAGAAATGTACGCGGAGTACATGGGCGAAATGAGGTGCAAAATCGAATTGGAGGCAAAATCGAGGCCTCCAAACGTAAGACGGACCGCGACGGGAGCAATCAGTCTAGAAATCACCGGGCAGGACAATGCCGAAAAAGCCCTCGCATCCCAGATGGCGGAAGCCCTGTCCGGTAAAAAGGGGGTAAAAGTCGGCCGCCCGATAACGATGGCCGATCTCCGGCTGAGCGGATTCGAAAAATCCGTTTCGGAAGCGGAGGTTAGGTTAGAGAGGCTCTGGTGATGAAGGGGAAAGTCAGCCCCTTCAGCGTCACCGTAGGGCCGATCAGAAAGATGGCCAACGGGCTCTGCACGATGGTAGTGAAATGCCTGTTGGTGATGACTAATTCCCTGATTAGGGAAAACCAGATAACACTGGGGTGGTCGCCAGCGAAGATTGTCATGCTGGACAAAAGGCCGCTCTAGTGTTATAAGTGCCTGGAAATGGAGCACACCCGTGTGACGTGCCGCAATGAAGCGGATCGCACAGGGGCGTCCTATCGCTGCGGAAACACGGGCCATTCAGCCCGCGATTGTCAAGCTCCTGTCCGATGCACGGTGTGTGAGAGTAAGGGGTTACTCCACGAACACCGTATCGGGAGACCCGCATGCAAGAGGTGCCGGAAAGACAAAGGGAGAAAGACAGCAGAGAAACCCGTTGCGAAACCCGTTGAGAAAGCTCCAGCGGCAAAGGGCAAGGCAAAACCTAAGCCGAAGAAAGTGAGTGACGTAAAAGTATCAGGTTGGGAGGTAACTCAGGGGCAGGGGGGAAGAATAATAGCCGGGGTCCCACCGGAGGCCCCCAAAGAGCAGAGACCCCCCCCCCCCGAGTAAAGAAAGGAGGGAAGATTAGTCCCCAGAAGTCCGTAGCTACGGACGCAATGGAAACGGATGCTTAGCCCAATGAAGAGGCGAGTAAGGGGAAGGAGGAGACCTCCCCGATGGAGAGCGAGAGCTCTTAGAGGGAACGGGAGATAACCCCCCGTTAAAAGACAATAATGAGGATAGAGTGGAGGACTCTGTAGGGCGTCTGTAATGGCTCTAAAGATCCTCCAGACGAACCTCAACCACGCCTGCGCAGCCCAGAACTTATTCTGCCAAGCTCTGCAGAGCGCGGGTGTGGCTTGAAGATCGCGGCGGAGTCCTATAGAGTCCCGAAAAACCACCCTTGTTGGGCGGGGGACAACCTGGGCTCCGTTGCAATTACTTGGAGGACACTGCCAACGTCTCCCCCGTGTGTCCGCAAAGGAGCGGGAGACGGATACGTGGTCATAGAATTGGGGTCCACTTCCGTGGTGGCCCTCCTAGATGGTCCCGTGCCGAGTACGAGCAGCTCTTATTAGAGCTAGAGGACTGTGTTTGTGCCTGCTTGTCCGGCCGGGTCCTGGTCGCGGGGGACTTAACGCAAAGTCAACGCTATGGGGTTCCCCGCGAACCGACTCGAGGGGCCGTGTCACCGAGCTATGGGCAGCGGGACTCGGCCTGAACCTTTTAAATTCGGGACGAGAGAGTACCTGTGTGCGGTGACCCACCCCCTTTGTTGTCCGCGAAATACACAACTGGAGGGTGGTTACGGACCAAGAAACTCTGTCAGACCATTTGTACTTGGAGATGACGGTCCGTGCCACTCCTCCAGAGGTACTCGCCCGCCGCCGCGATGCCAATATGCAGAGAAAGAGGTGGGCCCTCAAGAAGATGGACGGAGACCTCTTCGAGGCAGCGGTAACACCACTCACTTGGTGCAAGGAGAACAAAGGCGAAATAGGGGGGAGGACATTGACGGCGAAATCGAGAAGCTGGTCAGAATCATGTCGCAGGCTTGCGACGTGGCCATGCCCCGACTTTGCCCCCTCCCCCCCGCGAAAAAGCACTTATTGGTGGACAGAAGAGCTGGCAGATCTGAGACGCTCTTTCGTCCGTGCCAAGAGGACCTGGCTTAGAGCCCGCGCCGGGAGGCGCGGTGTTAACGTGGAGGAGGCAGGAGAGGCCTGGCGTGCCGCTCGCGAGAACCTCTCCCGTGCCATACGCGCGGCCAAGGAACGCTTCTGGAAGGAGCTCCTCGACAGCGTGGAGAAAGATCTGTGGGGGCGCCCTTACAAACTGGTCCAGAACAAGCTAAGGCCATGGGCGTCCCCGCTCACGGAAACATTAGACCCCCCATTCGTTGAAGAAATTGTCGACGAACTTTTCCCCAAGGCTGACGGAGGAGACGTGTTGTTCCCTTCGTTCGTGGAGCAAGAGTAGGATGAAGAATGGGGAGTCAGTTGGGAGGAGCTGTCGAGGGCTCTCTGCAGGGTCAAGGGGGGTAAAGCCTCTGGCCTTGACAGAATTTCAGGGAAAGCGTGGACCTTGGCCGCGGGGGGACTGGCCGGCAGGATGCGTAAGATCTACACCGCATGCCTGCGAGCTGGCCGGTTCCCCAATAAATGGAAAGAGGCCGGCCTAGTGCTCCTGCCAAAGGCGGGCAAACCTGCGGGTTTGCCGTCAGCCTATCGGCCCGTGTGCCTGCTGGATGTGAGGCAGGGAAAATATTCAAAAGAATAATAGCGGAGCGCCTCGTCCAGCAACTGTCACGGAGGGGCAGCGAGGGTCTGTCGGATGACCAATTCGGCTTCCGTGCCGGGCGTTCGAACATCGACGCCATCAAGCGCGTCCTCGCCCGGACGGAGGCCGAGATTGCCGGAAGGAGGGTTGTCATGGGCACATCTTTCGACGTACGAAACGCCTTCAACTCTCTCCCCTGGCCGGTTATAGGGGAGGCCCTGCTGAGAGCGGGGGTCTCTCCCTATTTGGTGGCGGTCATCCTCGACTACTTCCGAAGCAGAGGCCTGACTTACACGGATCGGAACGGCGTCCTGAGGGTCAGGTTGATGGAGCGCGGGGTCCCGCAGGGGTCCGTATTAGAACCTGCTGTGGATTATAGCGTATGACCTGGTCTTCAGGACGCTTTTCCCCGAAGGATGCTGGTTCTCGGGTTACGCCGATGACGTTTACCTGGGAGTCAGCAGGGAGAACTGGCAAAAGTTGTACAAGTTGGCCAACGTGGCAGCAGCCTGCCTGGTTCGCTCGATTGAGAAACTGGGCCTAAAGGTGGCCCCACAAAAGACACAGATGACTCTGTTTTACAACCGGAGGGAGTGGGGCCACCGCCGACATGGCTCAGTCTCAGAGTGAAAGGAGTGGAGGTCCTGCCCACTCCGTGCCTCAAATACTTGGAGATGTGGCTGGACGGCGGACGCAAATTTGGCGAGCACATCGCCCGCGTGGTCCCAAGGGCCGAAATGGTGCCGAACAGCCTGTCCAGGCTGTTGCTCAATCTGGGCGGGGCCAGCGGGCGAGTGCGTCGCCTCTACACGGCAACGGTCCACTCGGTGCTGCTATATGCAGCACCGGTATGGTGAGAGAAGGTGGGCAACACAACCCACCTTAGGAGGAAAATGGAGGCCGTTCAGCGCATAGCTGTTCGAGCCTCCAGATCATACAGGACCGTTGCCCATGTGGGGGCTACGACCTTGGCTAGAATTCCCCCGGCGCACCTCCTGGCGAGATACTACGCCGAGTCATACGAGGCGATGCGCCAGACCAGAAAGAGGCTGGGGGGGATTATCCTGCCGAAAATAAAGAACGCCATTAAGGTAAAGGCGCGGACGGCCCTCCTTCGCTATTGGAAGGATAGTTTGGCGGACCCCCGACGGAAGTACGGGAGGAGGATCGTCGAAGCCGTCCAGCCTGTGTTCGAGAAGTAAGTGGAGGCGTTAGGCGAAGACGCCTCGCCTTCCATGCTGTGCAGGTGATAACGGGCCACGGATGCTTCGGCCGATACCTACACAGCATCGGGAAGAAACGCACCACGCGCTGCCACCACTGCCCGGAGGAGGCGGACACGGCGCAGCACACGCTGGAGCATTGTCCGGCGTGGGGAGATGAGCGCCGTGTCCTTTGGGCTGCGATAAGGAAGGATCTCTCCCTCCCGGCCGTCATTGAAAGGACGGCTGGAACGGGAGCGGAGAGTACAAGACGATGGGAGGCGTTCGTCTCCTTCTGCGACAAAGTTATGTGGCAGAAAAAGGCAGACGAGAGGATAAGGAAGGGGGAAGCCGCTCCCCCTCCGTCTTCAAATAGCAAGGAAGATTAGACCGAGAAATTTTTCGGTCTAACGGAGCTGAGAAGAGGAAAGGGACAACGGGGGCCTTCTCGTGGGGGTCCCCGGCACCTCCAGCTAAGGGGGTGTGTTCGAATAACAGGGGGGATGGGGATGGCACGGGGGTTGACGGAAGTCCGCCCTTCTGCCGTTCCTTTTTGTGCCGAGCAGGTCGGTGGAGGGTGCAGGGTGGGGTGGGGTTCGGGCGGATTCTCTAAGGTGTTTCCGTCATATGTGCCCCGCCCTGTCTCGCGATGGCAAGGGGCCGAGGTTCCGCTGGAGGGGGGCTCTGACGGGCCTTCACCTTGGGATCACGGTTCCCACTTGCCCCGAAAGGGGCGCAAGGGGGGAGGAATTGGGACCTCTTTAGGGAGGCCGAACCACTTCCTTTTCTTCCTCTCGCCCGGGGGGCGGACGAGCGGCCGGGGTGCGCCGCTTGCTCGCTGCTCTTCGGAGCAACCCCGGAGTGTGGGGGGGGGGTGGCGGATGAGGGTGGTGGCACTCATCCGTCGCCGATTAGGAATAGAATGTTCAGAAGAGCGTGGTGTGGGGGGACTCACGGATGTGATCATTGCGTTTCCCGGGGTACCCCCTCACAGCACAGTGTTAGGGTCACTCGTGGGTGTTTTAGCCGGTAGGCTGCGGGAGTGGGACTCTTTGTCCTGCTCTCGTAGAATCCGGCACTCCCCTGTCCCGCCCCAGGGGCAGGGGGTCTTTCCCCCGAAAGGGGGGTCATTGGTGTTATTCAAACCCCGGAGAGCCGGTGGCGCTCCCCGAGGGGGGTTCGTGACTGGTTGCATGCAGGCACTCCCCGATCGAACCTCCTGACCGGTTGCTGCCGTAACTCTCCGTGGGGATTCCAGTGATGGAAGATTTCACCTATGTAAAAAAAAATATAAGGCTATAAGACTAAAAAACAAGGAAAACTTAAAGAAACAGCTAGTATTGAGTTGGAATTTTTTTGGAAGCTCAAAAATTGATCTTGGCTACGATACAAAAAAATAAATTTTTTTTGCCAAAACTTTTTCTTTTTACATTTATTGCTCTGTATAACACCATAAAAAAATACATATAAATAATACTTAAAAATTAATTGCAAAGAAACAAAAAAGTAAAATAAAAATGTCTCCACATCTTCGATTGACCTCGGTTTATAATAACTCATGAGCCGGTCAATAAGGTGAATGAGGCTGATTTATGATGTATTGCGTGTGAGTCTAGTGTAATAAACTTAAAATAAGTTTACATATGCTTATATGTGAATACGGTATAATGTAAGTATAATTAACAATCACTTTTTGTTAACGTTACGAAAATACATTATTTCAAATCGCAGCATTATAATTGCATCTATTATTGCACTTTTATTGGGCAGAGGACCACGCGGTACTGCAGCTCTCAATGTAAAAACATCTAATAATTCTTACTTGTTTACATAAGATTTAGAATAATTTCCCTTTAAGGGGATGCTAAAGCTAAGGCCGAACTTCCTCGACGTCGGTAATGTCAACTCTGTCAACTAAAAGCAAAGGCCGAACTGATATTGGAGACCTCGCGTGGTGACAACGCGAAACTCCGGTTTCAGTGTTACCAACTAATTTCAGGTTCTATGAAGTGGTGTATGTCCGTACACGTACATACACACACCACTGAATTGCTCACACGGACGCACGGTAGAGAGACATATGCTATAGACGCGGCAACGCCGCGCGGCGTTGCCGCGTCTTGGATTCTATAGCAATACGGCCTGAACCTGAAAATGCTTTCTGGCCGTCCGCGTAGCAGAAGGCAGTAACGTATCAAGACTGATAAGCACCCGCTTTTTATAAATTACATATATTCTTATGCACACATGTGCGTATATATATATATATATATATATATATATATATATATATAATATCTATCTAATTATTATGTGTATGTTTATAATTGTCTGATGACAAATAATAACAGTAGCACAATTGAGAATGTGAATTAGTATACATAGTATATATTGACGCGGGTACTTATTAGACTTGGCAATTTACTGCATCTCTTGCACCTCAAATAATTTTTTTCTTGTAATGTAAATGAATAATGTAAAACTATTTCAAAGGATCTATCGATCCATTCTTGATGGGGTAAAACAATAACTTCTATAACAAATGCAATAAATATTAAATTTATATAGTATTGATTTACATAACTAATTTTATTCTGTCTTTATATAGAAAAATATACACTCAGTCTTTGATATTAATAATTAAGATTTTTATTCAGTTTGTTAATTACTATAACTGCATAACGTGTGCAGTTTACGCCGAAGCGGCTGTTTTAACGCGAGCGATATGTTTCGTCGACGGATGATTAGCTAATTATGATTGTATACAGAATACTGGATATTTGCGTAAAGTATCGTTGCCTCGCGAATAAAGTCGAAGGACCGTCGAGAAGAGGAAGCTCGCGGTGCTTTCATTTCCCTTCCGAGTGCGCTTTTCAATCTTTTATCCGTTTTCGCCCTTGTCTTCGTTTCCATTGTTAGTATGCGACAGCCGTTACTGCACTCCATGAAGAGTATCATTGCTTTGTCGAATAATACATAAGCAAAAGAGATGTTTTTCCTTGTGCTTAGAAATCCAAACAGATTGGATTTCGAGGATCATAAAAAAATTGTATTGTGTTACTTTCTTTCCATTGCGGCGAGTACCTAATCGTTTTTATACATTTATAGTTTACAAGTATACATAGTACTTGAAAAGAAAGAAAAAAAGGTGATCGTCGCGTTTTTTTTCACAGAGACGGGCAAACGTGTAACTGTGTTCACGTTGCCCGACTAAATCAAACTCGGATGCTACAAGTATTTTAGTTTTTATCCATCGGGACTTTAGGATGCCGCGAATGCTGATATCAAGAATAATTATGATTTATCTTAGTGGAGTACGTACATCTTTTCGGCTTAGAAACGAAGACGATGACGATCAAACGAACGCTTCCGTTCTTGTCCCAAAATTGTTTTCGTTTTCTCTTGTAGCGAACGTTTCGAGGAATTTGCTTACGACGGTTCGATAGCATATGTCTCGCGGTAATTAACGATTATACGGAGCCGTCATATTTTCCACAACCGTCGGGAAAAAATTGAATGGTGTCTATATGTATTCAGAGAATGTTGATTCATCATATTATTCTTTCAAACTTGCTTCCTGTTTTTACAAATTTACACCAAGAGAAACTTTTGTTACATATTACTTTATTTTGATTTTTTTTAACATCTTTATTTTTTAAAAAGGAAACGAAAACCGTAGAAGAAAATTATTAAACTTATCTTTATCGTGTTGGAAATTCATTCAATTTTATCGCTACGTGTCTCAATTTCTCTTGTTAAAAACAAAAACTAATTTATAGTTTTATGATTTTACATATAATTGTTAAATTTTAGTTTTGTCAGATGCGATTTGTGCGAGCTTATTTCGTGGAGCAAATATTTTGTTGCGTTTTTTAGAAAGTGTTCATCCGATCATTAGCGAAGCGACGCGATCCATTTATATTCGATCACGAGGGACTATGCGCAAATTTTCGCATTATTTGCGGATTTTATAACTTTATTGACAAATATAAGATCTAAGATCTTTCGCATAACTGATTTACGATTAAACTTGCGCTTTATTGAGGCTCAGATGTACACCCGTCTGTATCACGTCAATAAAAATCTGGCTGAAAAACGTGTATGAATTCATTTGTTTAGCAAAGGATGCGCGTTGACCTTAGAAGCGCACGTTGGAATTTTATCCGGAGGGAAAGAACTTTGTCGCGTTTTTTTAATCTTTCTGATTCTCAAAATACATTTTTCGTGTATATTTTTTTGTGCAATGCTCATAATAATATTTGATTTTTGTAGATTAATTTTCTTTTCATGAAATATATTTTGGCAACTATGCCGTCTATAGAAAGAAATCTGTCGGACCTGTGCTAACTCGGACCATGTGCGTTTCTGACGTTTAGATATTAGTAAAATTCGGTTAGAAAGAGTGATTGAATTCTCTTAGAAAACAAAAAAATGACCTGTCTCGTTTTTTGATAGAAATTCGATAGAGATGCTAAATATTAATTTATTAGGTGCGTTCGGGAAGACGCTATTAGTGCTATTTGCTTATTTTATCCTTGTTTTACACCTAATGAGCGATAAAGATAGAATGATGCAATAGCGCTAATAGCGCGCTTCCCGAACACAGCCATTGTGTTATAAATTCGACGTTCGCTTTTCGCGTGAGACTGGCATCGGCTTCCTATCTCGCTAAACGGGCCTTTTTCAGTCGGATACGTTTCTTTCATTATAATATAGGGAGGAGAAGAAGCTATAGGGATAGGTACACATATGGGTAATATAATGGGTAAAATCATCTGTGATCGCGTGATAAAATATCCATCTTTGAGGTCTCCTGGAGCAAAAATTCTGTTTTAAAGAGAGTTGTTGCCATGAGAACTTTTGATCAAGATGACATGAACAACATTTTCCCAAAGTTTCAGACAAATTCGCCGAGAACCCATTTCCATAGGTTTTTGTGCGGGGTTCTTTTTGACAAAAATTTTTGATTTACAAAAAACACGTACTGATCGATTTTCTCCAAAATTTTTTGTAAAAAACTCATCGATTTCACAACTTTTAAGCCTAAATTTATAATGAGATAATAACGGGATCTATTTTTTTTTTCGATTTTTTAATTTCCATCTTTTATTTATCCATGCTGAAAAATATCTAAAAAGAAAAAATAATTTACACAAGAACTATTATTAATAATTATCTAAGACATAGTGATTACTTACTAAATAGTTTACAAATTGATTTCAGAAAAAAATACAGTGAAATTAAAGCGTTTATTATTTATGCTTGATAAATTTTTTTTTTATTAAGTAGCGTTTATTTTTTTACACGTTTAAATATTTTAAAAATTCGAGATTCAACAGATGATGAAAATTGTTTAAATCTCAAAGTGCCTTCTCCGTCTGGAATTACACAATGATATTTCTGCGTTCCTGTTATTGTCTTAGCTCTAATATATCGCTTGTTTAATGATTTTTTGCTCTGAATGTAATCTTCGTTAGAGAAGAATTGCGCATAGATATTTGGCAAATTTTCCGACAGAGCACCTCAACAATTTAAAAATTATACAAATTTTGTAAATCTTAATTTTCATGAAGAAGACTTAAAGCTGAATGGCATTATTTTGCAACAGCTCATGGCAAAGGTCCTTGTGATGGAGTAGAAGGAACTGTTAAGAGAATAGCGGCACCAGCAAGTCTTCAACTTCCATATGACGAACAAATCTCAACTCCTCAAGAACTATATAACTGGGCGATAAAATTAAATTCTTTGCCAAATATCTATGCGCAATTCTTCTCTAACAAAGATTATATTCAGAGCAAAGAATCATTAGACAAGCGATATATTAGAGCTAAGACAATAACAGGAACGCAGAAATATCATTGTGTAATTCCAAAGGCACTTTGAGATTTAAACAATTTTCATCATCTGTTAAATCTCGAATTTTTAAAATATTTAAACGTGTAAAAAAATAAACGCTATTTAATAAAAAAAAATTTATCAAACATAAATAATAAACGCTTTAATTTCACTGTATTTTTTTCTGAAATCAATTTGTAAACTATTTAGTAAGTAATCACTATGTCTTACAAGGGAACCTCGCGAAGTAGAAAATTCTGATTTTAATATAACTTTTCACACATGTAGGGGGAGTGAAAAGATGAATTTAGATATTTTTTGTAGCGGCCCAAAAACGGTTTTAAGGGGTGAAACCACCTCTCATATGTAGAGCGGTTTTCTGCTTTTCTCGATATATTTCGAAAAGTATTCGAGATATCAAAAAATGTTTCAAATAAAAGTTTTATGGTAAGAACATCTCTATTTAACCACATTAATAAAATTTTGAAAAAAAATTTTGTTTAAAAAATTATTTTTAAAAAATATTATATTAATGTTGTTAAATAGAGGAGATTTTACCATAAAACTTTTATTTGAAATATTTTTTGATATCTCGAATACTTTTCGAAATATATCAAGAAAAGCAGAAAACCACTCTACATATGAGAGGTGGTTTCACCCCTTAAAACCGTTTTTGGGCTGCTACAAAAAATATCTAAATTCATCTTTTCACTCCCCCTACATGTGTGAAAAGTTATATTAAAATCAGAATTTTCCACTTCGCGAGGTTCCCTTGTTAGATAATTATTAATAGTAGTTCCTGTGTAAATTATTTTTTTTTTCAGATATTTTTTAGCACGGATAAATAAAAAATGGAAATTAAAAAATAAAAAAAAAATAGATCCCGTTATTATCTCAGTAGGTATACAATGAGGATTCCACTCCGGGGATCTGAGGGGGGGTGAGGGGCGGGGGGGTACCGCACGGGGGGGGTACCGCGGGGGGGGGGAGTACCGCGTCTTCGGCCGCCGCGGGGTGAGGGGAGGGTACCGCGTCTTCGGCCGCCGCGGGGTGAGGGGGGACCCGCATGTTTCGGCGTCGCGGGGGAGGGGGAGGGGGAACCGCGTTCTTGGGCGCCGCGGGGAAGGGGGAGGGGGAACCGCGTTTTTCAGGCGTCGCGGGGGAGGGGAAGGGGGAACCGCGTTTTCGCCGCGCCGTGTTTTCCGGCGCCGCGGGGCGACCACGTTTCCGCCGCGCCGCGGGGCGAGGGGGGATCCGCGTTTTCGCCGCGCCGCGGAGCGTTCGCGTTTTCGGGCGCCGCGGGGCGAGGGGACCCGCGTTCGCGTTTCGCCGCGCCGCGGAGTCCGCGTGACGTCACATGACACGTTCGCGTTATCTCTCCTTCGCGCGCGGTTTCTCGCTCCCGGCCCCCGTTATCTTTCCCCCGTTCGCGTTCTCTTTCCCTCGCGTGTTCTCGCTCACAATTGAGTATCTTTTCGTCGCCAACAATATTTAATCGTTCAGATCTTAATATTTAATTTATAATTATACATTTAAGTAAACAATAAACGAAGACAGCTTAACAAAAGGGAACGGTAAATAAAAAAGGAAATTATTTTTTACCATATTATATACATTTATTTGTCATGTAGCGCATTATACACAATAGTATCCAAAGCGTAGGCCAACAGTTCGCAATCAATAATCGAATTTTCATCATAAATTTTACGCAAGATTGTAACTGCGTTACATTTATCGGTGATACAATTTTGACGTAAAGTTGTTACAAACTGTTTGAATTTTTTACTTACGCCGTGAACATTTTGAGATAGTTGAAAATACACGTTCTCGACGCAATGTTCTAGTTCGAACAGAAAGAGTACTGTTGACGGTTTCATGTACAAGCTGGTGCCGCATGACGTCAATTTTACAATATCTGCGTCACGTATTTTAACAAGCTCCAGATCGCGAAACGTTAGCGATGATGGTGCCGATGACTGCACGAGTCGCTGTATATCTGCATGTTTTTCGATGAATGTCACCCACGTTGCATGTGGCAGAATTATCCGATTGCCTCGGTTATCGCCAATAAGTATATCCACAGAGGACAAAGGTCCCGCGCTGATTCCGACATCCAAAAATTTATACGCTGTTGACGTCAAGGCAAATCTTCTTCCCAAAATACGCGGCGTGTAGCGGGGTTTATCAAAACTGAAAAAATACAATTATATGTTCATAAAAGTTTTTGCACAAGTATATATGAAAATTAGCGGTACTTACTCATTGTGCTGTTTCTCACACGTTTCGTCTTGAATCGGAACGTAGTAGTTCGCACCGTGAGTGTTCATCGTATCTGGAGGCTGTTTATTGCAAACTTACTCGAACCGTATCGAACTCTCGACTGCGCTCTAGAATCCTCGTAGATCATTTATACATACCCAAAACTGCAAATTTTGCAAAAATAGCGCCAATGTACGGCTGCTGCATGGTGACCACCACCACAATCCACATATACGTTAAATGTGATATCTTTGTCAAGAACATTCGTGATGAGATCACCTCATCAGGCATCAAATATGATTTTTTTCAAGAGCATACGTGTCTCACGATGATTTCATCGAACACATGCAAAACTGCAAATATTGCAATTTCGGATAAGCCAATGGAGCGTTATTGTTTTTAAGAACATGTCGCGACGTGTCTCACGATGATTTCATCGAACACATGCAAAACTGCAAATATTGCAATTTCGGATAAGCCAATGGAGCGTTATTGTTTTTAAGAACATGTCGCGACGTGTCTCGCGATGATTTCATCGAACACGTGCAAAACTGCAAAATTTGCAATTTCGCATAATTCAATGGAGCGTTATTGTTTTGAAGAACATGTCGCGACATGTCTCGCGATGATTTCATCGAACACGTGCAAAACTGCAAATTTTGCAAATAGCGCCGATGTACGGCTGCTGAGATGAAATTAGATACGATAAGCAAACGATGCATCATTAGTAGAATATAAAATGACGAATCTAGAGAATACGCTCAATAGTCGAGAACTGGAAGTCGCGAGTGCAACAAATGGCGTTAGCAAGAGAATCGTGCAATAACATGGAGCAAGAGTTGTTGGAGCAATCCACCCTGTTAAATTCGAGGGAAGACTTTGCCGCGTGGGAGCAACGATGTGACGAGTTTATCGAATCATTGGAAGAACAAAGCCGAATTAAACGACCGCGATTATCGATCGGCCTCAAACAGTTATTGGTCGCATGTATCGCAAGACTTGAAGGTCTGAAAGACTTGGTACGTCAACGTTTCGTACATGTGGGTGCGGGATACAGTGCGAGTGAGACAGGACTCAGATGGCGCGAGATAGATCCAGCTTTTGAAAGCCGTATATTGACTGGTGCGGTGATAAATTCCAAACACATCGACCCTCGTCAATTTCTCAAAGATGCGGGAGAAATTGTACTCGATCGTGTGCAGAACGTCATGCAACGACATGACAACGTAAAAATTAACACAGTGTTTAATGGTGAATTTGTTGCGGGTGACAAACGCGCGAATAAAAGTATCGCAACGAGAAACTATGAACTCTTTCGCGAGTCCGATCTGCACGAGTGGTACAAGAGACACGTCATCGAGCCTACCTTAGCAAAGCTGGAGGAATTCCAGGAACGTGATAGCGGATGGGCGTTGTCGCGTATACTCAATTTAATGGTAAACGTGAACAAATATAATCCATTGCACGCAGGGTGTTTTGTGGAAATACCGCAAGAAATTAAAAAGAAGAATGCGGTGATAAACGTGCAATCAATGGACAATGCATGTTTCGCATGGTCAGTGACGGCTGCTCTGTATCCAGCCAAGAGACATGCAGAACGGGAATCGTCGTACCCTCATTACACGTCGGTGCTAAATCTTACGGACATTGAGTTTCCAATGACGTTGAATCAAATTAAAAAGTTTGAAAATCACAACGATATATCAATCAACGTGTACAGCATCGAGAAAAACAAGGAACTTGCAATCCTACCAATACGTGTTACTGACCGAAAGATGGACAGACACGTAAATTTGCTGTACGTGCATAACGACAACGTGGGACATTTTGCGTGGATCAAGAACCTATCCCGCCTCGTGAGCTCGCAAGTGAACAAGAATAGGAACAAAAAATACTTTTGCGATCGGTGAGTATACATCCTAATAAAAATAAAAATAATTTTTACGAGAAAAATGTATAAAAAATTTTTATTATTTACAGATGTTTGCACTACTTCTACACGAGCGAGAAATTGGAAGCCCACACCGTCGACTGTCGGCAGATGAACGACTGCGCGATCAAGTTACCGAGCGATAACGACAAGTGGTTGGCCTTTAAAAATCACAACAGGAAGGAACGAGTTCCATTTATCATATACGCCGACCTGGAGTGTACCCTGGAGAAGATGGAAGCGGATCCGGAGACGTCCAGGTACACATATCAACATCATCGCGTGTTTAGCATAGGGTACTACGTGCGTTGCTCGTATGACGAGTCGTTATCTATGTATCGGTTTCGTCGCGATAAGGATTGCGTCGCGTGGTTCGCCGAGGAGCTAAGACGTTTAGCTCACGACGTAAAGACCATTTTGTCCACTAATGTACCCATGGCAGATTTCACGCGAGACGAGTGGGAAAAGTTTAACAGCGCAACGCACTGTCACGTGTGCGAAGAACCGTTCGAGCCAGACGACGTGCGAGTACGCGACCATTGTCACCTGACCGGTCGATACAGAGGTCCCGCGCATTCGAATTGTAACTTAAATTATAAAGATTCGCATTGCATTCCCATAGTGTTTCATAATTTATCGGGATACGATGCACATTTTATTATAACTGAAATAGCAACAGCATACGAAGGACATGTAGATTTACTCCCGATCACAAAAGAAAAATATATTTCGTTTACAAAAAACGTTCAAAGCACCGAAGATAAAGATAAGAAAACGTGCGTCAAATTGCGATTTATCGATTCGTACAAGTTTCTCACCTCTAGTCTCGACAAATTGGCATCTTATCTCAGCAAGGATAAACTGCAAATATTGCAACGCGAATTTTGTGAATTATCCGCAGAAAATTTTGATTTGCTGACACGAAAAGGCGTATTTCCGTACGAGTACATTGACTGCGTCGAAAAGTTGGAGGACTTGTGTTTACCACCGCGCGACTCGTTTTACAGTTCATTGACAGGTGACACCGTATCCGAGAGCGATTACGCGCACGCCGTCAACGTCTGGCAGCGGTTCTCCATTCGAACGCTCGGTGATTACAGCGATTTATATCTCAAGACCGATGTCTTGCTGTTGGCCGACATCTTTGAAAATTTTCGCGATAGTTGCGTCGCGAGTTATGGACTCGATCCGGCGTATTATTATACTCTACCGGGTTTTACGTGGGATGCTATGTTGAAGCATACGCGTATCAATTTCGAATTGCTCACCGACATTGACATGGTCATGTTTATCGAACGCGGTATACGCGGCGGTTTGAGTCAATGTTCAAACAGATACGCGCGGGCCAACAACAAGTACATGCAATCGTACGATCCATCGAAACCGTCGTCGTACCTCATGTATTTTGATGTAAATAACTTATACGGCTGGGCAATGTGTCAACCATTGCCATACGCAGATTTTAAATGGGTCGACAACGTAACCGATTTTAATGTTATGGATGTCGCGTTGGATTCCTCGATAGGCTACATACTCGAAGTCGACTTGGAGTATCCGCAACATCTTCACGACGCGCACACTGACCTACCGTTCTGTCCGACGCGCGATAAACCACCCGGCAAGCGGCAGGACAAGCTCCTCGCAACATTATACGATAAGAAACGTTATGTAATACATTATCGCAACCTGCAGCAGTGTACTCGTCACGGTCTCCGTATATCAAAAATTCACCGTATACTGAAATTTGCGCAATCTCCATGGCTTCGCGATTATATAGAACTTAATACGAAATTTAGGACATTGGCCAAGAATGATTTCGAAAAAAATTTATACAAATTGATGAACAATGCAGTGTTTGGCAAAACCATGGAGAATGTGCGCAATCACGTTGACGTGCGCCTCGTGACTCATTGGGAGGGTAGATACGGCGCGGAGGCAATGATTGCAAAACCAAATTTTCATAGCCGAAGCGTCTTTTCGGAGAATTTAGTAGCAATAGAAATGCGAAAACTCGAGGTGAAGTTCGACAAACCAATCTACGTGGGTATGTGCATCCTCGATATATCCAAGACATGTTTGTACGAATTTCATCACGAGTACATGTTACCATTGTATCGCGACAAGTGTAAAGTCATGTACACTGATACGGACAGTCTCATTTATGACATTGAGTGCGACGATGTGTATGATATCATGAAGCGTCACATTCATTATAGATTTGACACTAGCGATTACGCGATCGATAATGCGTATGGTATCCCACTCGTCAATAAAAAAGTTCCGGGCTTAATGAAAGACGAAAATAACGGTGCGATAATGACCGAATTCGTCGGGCTTAGAGCAAAGATGTACGCCTTGCGAGTGGACGGTAAGAAAGATACGAAAAAGGTTAAAGGTGTTAAGAGTAACGTCGTAGCCAGGTCGATAACGTTCGACGATTACACGCGGTGTCTGCGCGACGAAATTGAAATGACGCGACAGCAGGTATGCATAAGATCCAAAAAACACGAGGTATACACCGTGTCTGAAACAAAAATAGCTCTAAGTCCGTACGATGATAAGCGATACATTATACCCGGTTCTACCGAAACGCTGCCATGGGGACATTATAAAATACAATTGTAAATACCATTGTAAATATATTGTTAATACCGCTGTAAATATATTGTAAATACATTTAGATATTTAGGAAAATAAATGACTCATATGTATATATGTATATTTTTATACTGTAATAAATTTTACAATACATTATTCTTGTGTATCCATGAATTGTGTGAATTATCAAATCCTAACCACTTTACATAAACCTCATCCCCTCTTTTGCGCAAAACTTTTTCAACGAGATACACGTCGGGATTAGCAACGCGATGTAACTCGTATTCGTAGAAGCCACCGGCGACGGATTTTCCGCAGGAATCTTCCAACAGATACGTCACGGGATTAGTTTTCTGCACTTTGACGATTCTAAATACTTCCGTGGTCCAATTTGGCGTGTATCCTTTTTCGAAGATTGTCTTGAATTTACTCACACGTACCGAGTCGCCCACTTTGAATCGCGCGGGAGCAGCGATCTTTACGTGACTGTACACCGTTGTTAGGAGCTTGTCGGCGATCGCGGGGGTAACATCGATGGGCCGCATGCCGATAGTTCGATGCTTTCGCGCGTTGTAATCCGATACGAGACCTGACAGCGAGTCGATCCATTTGTAATTTCCATTGCGCGTAAACATTTTCCACATGTCATTCTTGAGCGTGCGATTAAATCGTTCGACGACCGATGCCTTCATTACGGAATAGGTCGAATAGTGATTGATATTATGTTTCTTCAAGAGTTTCTGCACGTTTGCGTTGTAAAATTCTTTCCCCTTGTCAGTCTGCAGATTTTTCGGACATCTTCCGCCGTCTCGAATTATTTTTTCAATCGCCGTAGTAACCTCGGTTCCGCTCTTGGCCTTGAGCGGTACGGCCCATGCGTGCTTGCTCAGCACGTCGATAATGGTGAGTATGTAGTGGTGGCCTCTGTTGAATCGCGTGTAGGGACGCATCTCGACCACATCCGCCTGCCACAGGTCATCGTATCCGCGCACTATGACGCGTCTTCGCGAAAAATTTCTTCTCGCAGGAGCGTGTAATTCTTCCACCAGCCGCCGTTTTTCAACTGATTGCTTCTTACCAGCCATGACGATGACGCGCAACTGACGCAGAGATCAGATGTACGTTCTTATCTATTCGCGATGATTCACAATTACATCTTGAATCATCTTTTGAAGTTCGTTTAGGGTAATTTGCATGTTATTCTGGAATACTGCAATCTTTCTCTCCATTTCATCCTGTCGATCTTTTAAAATTTGCACGCTCTGCTGCACGTAGCGTTTATTGGCGGCATCGCCATCATCTACGGGTGGCGCTATCCGTCGAATCTTGCGCGATTTCGCGTCAAAGTCGGTGGCGACCACGCAAAGAGCGTTATCGCGCACGTAACTTCTGATTAATCCGCTCCATTGATAGTACGGTTCCGCACCGCCTCTTCCGAGCGATATACCAAACTTGTTGATCGGCATTTCGATGTTGATTGAATGACTCGTCGACGCGCGGTTTAATTTATAATAAGTCCAGCTTCGCGAAGTTCCTCGATAATCGACAGGATCTCGTTATCGTGACCGTTGTGACCCGCTAGGCGCGAAGCTTCGAGCAATCGGAGACGATCTACAAGCTCGTTGGGGTCGTCCCAATGAACATAGTCGATCTTGTTGTCGTTTAATGTCATGGCGCGCGGTATACCTTTTTTACCCGAAATCGGCGATGCAATTATATTTCTGTACTTGTTACCTGTCATGGCACGCGGTATACCTTTTCCAGCTTTTTTACCCGAAATCAACGGTGCGATTATATTTCTGTACTTGTATCCCCCATTGCCCTTTATTTGAGCGTGAGCATCGTGATTGCGTTTATGAGTATTCGTCATCAACAGAATGCTCTTGTATTTTTGCATGTCATCCTCCGTGTAGATCTCGTCATTGGGAATTTTCTTAAAGATCAACTCGTAAAGACCGCGTGTGCCTGCGTATCGTATGTCGTCGATAATTATGTTGTCCGCGTTGTCCACGTCAAAACGCTTATTACCGAGCATCATTCCATCGTTACTGAAATAAACGCCGTACACGATGTCTATACCGCTTTCTTGATCGCCGCTCAGAACAGCCCCGATGTACTTTTGGCTCAATGGACCCAAGTGATCTCTCAATGTTTCTCGACCCTCAGATGTTTGCAACTGCTGTCGAACGGACGTCACGAGTGAGTCATCAGTGGTTTCAAAAACATCTTCGTTTGCGAGCACTGTGTGTTGTACGGAAGACGCAGAGGTTATCGGCGGTTCATTCGGTGGAGCAACTTTCGATCGTTTCGATTTACGCGGTTGTAAAATTTTAGTTATTTCGCTCAAATTAGATGGCACATTTATCGATCGTTTCAACGTAACCGGAGTTGAAGCCATTACAGAGTCGTTAAACGAGGCGTTTGGTCGTTGTCGTTTGAGCTTCGGCTCTTCGTCTTCCCACGCCGTTTCATTCTCAATCTTTGACACGTCAGATTCTTTGTCAGCTACGGTGTTTTCGACAATCTGCCTTAGAGGCTCGATGATAGGCTTAAAGTGTCTCTCCAACGCAATATCTTCCTCCATTTTACCAGTTTTCAAGGCGTGATATTTTTTGCGAATCGAATTGCTCGTTTTCGCAATTTGATTTGCTATCCTCTCGCGCTCTCTAATCTCCTCGCTGCTGTCCATGTTGCGATAACGTTGCTCAATCGACGCGTCGACAACAACTAACCACGTTTTGGTATCGCAAAGTCGTTAAATCCTTTTCTGTATCGACCATTCGAAATCGCGCTGTCCTTGTCTATCACCACGAATCCGTACTTTTGTCGCCAACACGTATGACACAATTTACAGAAATCTTCGTAAGACATATCTGTGTTTACGTGATCGCTGTATATGTGTTTCAGATTGGTACCATCCTGTTTAAACAGAATCAATAAATTCGCGTTGTCGCGTATAAGATGCTTCGGTATCTTCGCATACGTCTGACAAAGATAGAAGGAATCAACGTCCGCGTGCCGGCCCATTGCAAAATATTCTCTTATCGTATCCTGCTTGTCGCACGCCACGTCATCAAAGATAAAAATAGAATTCGGGAGCGCCTCGCTCGGCGGAATGACGTCACTGTTATTCGAGAACGTAAAGTAACCAATCTCTTCTATCGGTGTTAATATATTCTCCAAATATCGATATTTCGGTTGTTGCAACGATTTCGAGTACACGTACACGTTCTCGAAACGTACACCGTGCGAACTTTCCAGCAAGCTTATCAAGACGTTTGTCTTGCCGCAATTCGACGGACCGCAGATGATACCGCGTATAGAATTTGGTAGCATGCCTCCATGTTTGCGTACCTCTTTTATTAATGGCATCCTATCGTCAAAGTTTGTCACTTTGATCGTCCGCGATTGTCGTACGAACCGCATTTTACCTCTCCTCCACAACGAATGAATAATAATATCGAGAAAGCTGGCCTATTTATAGAGACGCGTAGAGCTGATATGCTCAGTCGTTAAAATGTTTTTGCTCGTGTCGGATAACAGCGATATTTACGATTTAACCGCCGAGCAGTTGAAGTATATACCAAAGGTCATTCTACTGCGACAGTTTTATAATTACATAGATTATTTGTGGGATAAGCTGCCCGAACATATCAAGACAGATTCGGAGGTTCAGCAATATCGACGCTGTTTAATACATTATAATTTGCCGTGTCAGCAAACGCACATCGACGGTCCGCCGCCGCTGATAAAAAACTGCGGCGAATGCCGCCGAAGATAGGTCGAGGTCTGTTGAATCGCGCGATAAACGCGCTTCCGATCGAATTACATATCCCCGGCTATCAATTTTGCGGACCGGGAACTCGCTTAGAAACACGATTGGCAAGAGGTGATCGGGGTATCAATCCATTGGACGCGGCGTGTCGCGAGCACGACATAGCCTACTCGCGTAGCAGCGATCTCGCAGAACGACACGTGGCAGACAATATACTCGCCGCGGAAGCGCGAAAACGTGTTATCGCGAACGATTCGACTCTCGGAGAGAGAGCTGCTGCTACAGCCGTCTGGGCGGCCATGAAGGCTAAAACGAAACTCGGTATGGGTTTGAAAACGAAGAAAAAGAAGAAAAACAAGCGAATACTTCCGGTAGCGAAACGCGGCGGTATCCTACCGATTTTGCCGTTATTAGGGGTTCTCGGCTCGTTGGTCGGCGGAGCGGCAGGAGTCGCAAAGGCCGTGAATGACAACAAAGCCGCGCGACGTCAGCTGGAAGAGATGCAACGTCACAATCGCGCCATGGAAGGTCACGGACTTTATCTCGCTCCGTACAAACGCGGACAGGGGGTCTCGAGAAAAAAAAACGTCGAAGAAACGCTAAAAATTCCCAAGGGTGTAACTACCAATGTGCAACTGCAACAATTGGCAAAACGTATGCGCATTCCATATTTTAGAGGTGTTTTCATGCGCGACTCGTTACCGATCGGCGGCATACGTCAAAACGAGAGCGGTATCGTGAATTTGGATAATACTGATGGACCGGGTACTCACTGGGTGGCGTATGCGAAGAAGGGAGATCGTGCCATATATTTCGACAGTTTTGGCAATCTTCGACCACCGAGAGAATTGGCGCAGTATCTAGAGAACAATGTAATAGAGTACAATCGCACGCCTTATCAGCGATACGATCAGAGCAATTGCGGACAACTGTGTCTGCGTTTTCTACAGTCGGTTGACAATCAATTTAAAGACCGGCGTTACGCTGTTTAATCTCAGTATTCATTCAAACATGTCACTGACATTTACGCTCACCGGCAAGAGCAGCATCCTCGCGGTAAGCTACTTTCCCGCCGTGGATTTGAGCGATGGCGATTACGAGCTCGGTCTAACAGATTTTGAAACATATCACACGATACCGAATGTAAATTCGTCGAACAATAAATTCTACTATGACGACGACGACAAGGAGATTACCATTCCCGAAGGATCGTACGAACTGCGTGATATAGACATGTATCTGAAACGCGCTCTTTTATGGGACCCATCCAATAATGTCTCGACAAACGAAGATGAACCGCACCCATTGATTATTATTCGGGCTAATAACAATACGATGAAGAGCGAGATCAAATGTGCTTATCGGATAAATTTCACAAAACCGAACAACATTGGATCGCTGCTGGGATTTTCAGCGAATCGCGTGCTGGAGCCGCGACAATGGTACGAATCGAATGTTCCTATAAATATCATCAACGTAAACATCATTCGCATAGAGTGCAACGTGACCGCGGGTGCGTACAGCAACGACAAGTACGTGCACACGATACACGAGTTTTCACCGAGTGTGCCTCCAGGATATAAGATATCGGAAACGCCGGCACGAATCATTTACCTTCCGATCATCGTACGGAGCATTTCGGACTTGACGCTTCGCGTCGTGGATCAGGACGGTCGATTGATTGATTTTCGCGGAGAAGAGATCACCGTTAGACTGCATGCACGAAGACGACAGCGGTAACGTGAGATGCTCGTACTGAACGAAGCTGAGCAGGTGCAACAGACGAGAAACAAGAAGACAATTCGATCGCCAAAGAAGAAACTCACTGCGTCGAACGTTGAATTTTTGAAATCATTGGGTTTCGTCGTACGAAATGGCTAATATCTTAAACATTGGAGGTGACCCAATTTTGACGACAGCGTCGTCAAGATTGAGACACACACATACAATCCGTACGCCAACACAACGTTTGGACATAACGATGAGATAAGAATACCCATACAACAGCAGGATTTATACACGTTGCCGTGTGAAAGCTTTCTCTACGTTGAAGGAAGATTGACGATAAAGAGAAGGAATGACGAGTCTCAGGCAACGCTTGCAAATAATTGTGCGGCGTTCATGTTTGATGAAATTCGATACGAGCTCAACGGTGTGGAGATTGATCGCAACAGAAACGTTGGAATAACCAGTACCATCAAGAACTACGTATCGCTATCGTATAACGATTCTCAAATCTTGCGGAATGCTGGATGGGACGTTACATCGAGCATACCTGAAGGATACTTTAACTTTTGCGTACCGCTCAAGATGTTGCTAGGCTTTTGCGAGGATTACAAACGCGTCGTTGTTAACGCTCGTCACGAATTAATTTTGATACGAGCGCGTAGCGATAACAATTGCATTGTAGGAAATCCGGCGACGGAGCCGGAAATTGAATTGTTTAAAGTACAGTGGAGAATGCCTCACGTCACATTAAACGAGGTCAATAAGCTATCCATGCTACGGGCTTTGGAAAGCGGACGATATCTTAGTGTTAGTTTCCGTTCGTGGGATCTGTACGAGTACCCAATGTTGCAGAGCACGACCAAGCATTCGTGGGCCGTCAAAACGGCGACTCAGCTGGAGAAGCCGCGGTACGTTATCTTTGCGCTGCAGACCGGCCGCAAGAATATCATGTCGCAAGATGTTAGCGTATTCGATGACTGTAACTTGACCAATGTGAAACTTTATCTAAACTCGGAATTTTATCCGTACGATGACTTGAATCTAGATTTTGGCAAAAATCGATACGCCGTCCTTTTCGATATGTACGCGCGTTTTCGTAAAGCTTATTACGGATACGACAGCTTCGATACGCTTTGCAGCGTGTATACATTCCTAACGGAAGGACCTTTTGTCGTCATTGATTGCTCGCGACAAAACGAATCTGTCAAGAGCGCCACCGTGGATGTGCGAATAGAATTTGATTGTAAAGAGAATGTACCGGCAAATACTACAGCCTATTGTCTCATCTTGCATGATCGTGTAATCGAATACTGTCCGTTGTCGAACGTAGTGCGCAAAATCATGTAAATTGCGATATCAGCAGATATTGCGATATAAGAGATACATATGTAGCGCGATAAGATACAGATTGCTTCGTCGTTTCGTTATGATCGTACCAACGTTTGTCGATCTGCAAGGATTCACCGTCGGGATGAAATTTGTCGTAAAGGAGGTGGCGGTGCTGAGAAACGGGACCGTTTTGGCCCATTATATTTTTACATGTCCCATGCCATGGAGTCTCCTCGCGAAATCCGATAAGTCATGCGCTTCCTGGTTGATTGCAAATCACCATGGACTTCGATGGCAGGATGGAAACGTGCCGTACAGCATGGCGAAACACCTAATTACATCGGCTGTACTTGGAGAGGGTGACGAGACGTCGACTCTTGTGTATGTCAAGGGATGCCAGAAACGAGAATGGCTGGTGGATCTGCTTGAGAATAAAGCGAGAAGACATCTAAAAATTGAGACTTTGGATGCAGATTACGAAGATATCGAATCTTTAAATAATCTAGATGTTACTAATACTGTAAGATGCGGAAAACATGTTAAGAATTGCGCATTACAAAATGTATTAAAAATATTTAACTGGTGGTCGCGACACCAGAAAAAAATATGATTTTTTTTAAATAAACTATATATGTATATATAAACGTTTCATTTTCTTTTCCCACATACTTTGTAGTATAATATAGATGTTTTAAGTGCATGATAATTGTTTTAAAGATGTTTTAGTTGTTTTAAAGATGTTTTAGTTGTTTGATAGTTGTTTTTAACGCTGTTTTAGTTGTTTGATAGCTGTTTTTAGCTGTTTCATAGCGGTTCAATAGCTGTTTGATAGCTGTTTTAGTTGTTTGATAGCTGTTCAAGAGCTGTTTGATAGCTGTTTTAGTTGTTTGATAGCTGTTCAATAGCTGTTTGATGGCTGTTTCATAGCGGTTCAATAGCTGTTTTAGTTGTTTGATAGCTGTTTTTAGCTGTTTCATAGCGGTTCAATAGCTGTTTTAGTTGTTTGATAGCTGTTTTTAGCTGTTTCATAGCGGTTCAATAGCTGTTTGATAGCTGTTTTAGTTGTTTGATAGCTGTTCAAGAGCTGTTTGATAGCTGTTTTAGTTGTTTGATAGCTGTTCAATAGCTGTTTGATGGCTGTTTTTAGCTGTTTAAAAGAAGTTTGATAGCGGTTCAATAGCGGTTATACAGATCGCAGTTATACTGATAGCTGTTTTTAGCTGTTTAATAGCTGTTCAATAGCAGTATTACAGATTAAACCATTGAAAGTTAATGGTGCGATATCGTTTTCGAGAATATGTCTTGCGGTGACTTCATCGCACACGTGCAGGTATTCGCGCAAACGGGGGTCGGGGGCGAGCGAGAGAAACCGCGAGCGAGAACACGCGAGGGAAAGAGAACGCGAACGGGGGAAAGATAACGGGGGCCGGGAGCGAGAAACCGCGCGCGAAGGAGAGATAACGCGAGCGTGTCATGTGACGTCACGCGGACTCCGCGGCGCGGCGAAACGCGAACGCGGGTCCCCTCGCCCCGCGGCGCCCGAAAACGCGAACGCTCCGCGGCGCGGCGAAAACGCGGATCCCCCCTCGCCCCGCGGAGCGGCGGAAACGCGATCGCCCCGCGGCGCCGGAAAACACGGCGCGGCGAAAACGCGGTTCCCCCTTCCCCTCCTCCGCGACGCCTGAAAAACGCGGTTCCCCCTCCCCTTCCCCGCGGCGCCCAAGAACGCGGTTCCCCCTCCCCCTCCACCGCGACGCCGAAACATGCGGGTCCCCCCTCACCCCGCGGCGGCCGAAAACGCGGTACCCCCCCCCTCACCCCGCGGCGGCCGAAGACGCGGTCCCCCCCCGCGGTACCCCCCGTGCGGTACCCCCCCGCCCCTCACCCCCCCTCAGATCCCCGGAGTGGAATCCTCATTGTATACCTACTTATCTCATTATAAATTTAGGCTTAAAAGTTGTGAAATCGATGAGTTTTTTACAAAAAATTTTGGAGAAAATCGATCAATACGTGTTTTTTGTAAATCAAAAATTTGTGTCAAAAATTTGAAAATCTTATAAAAATACAGTTAAAAAAAATTAAAAACAATTTTTTTGAAAAAATATAAGTTCCATTTGGCCCATGTTTCGTAAAGATATGGGCGTTTAAAAAAAAGTAACGTAATTTTTCAAAAATTGATATTTTGAAAACGGTTTGACAAAAAAATTTGAAAAAAATCATGGAGGCCTCTTTCAACCAATACTATAACATAAAAAATTTTCAAAAAAATCGAAGATGCAAAACCCAAATGGTGTCCGATTTGGCGTGGAACGCCCCATATAAACACATGGTGTGTGTGAGTCTGTTACTACGTTTACGCGAGCGTTACTTCTACTGTAGTAATTTACGATAAATCCTTCGCGTAAACGGGATTTTGTAGTAAAACTTACGATAATTTACTCCGCGTAAACGAGTAATATATCAAGAGACACGGTAGTGTCTCGCGCCAAGTACACGCGGAGCGAGACCGACCGTGACTCATTTACGCGACGCGACGGGTTGCGAGTACCCGAGATGTTGAGATCTCGATAACGAGTGAACGGATCAAGTTCTAAGTAGGCTTGATCGATAGCTTGGGGTCTAATTAGGGGGGGGGGTTTCTCTTATAATATTCCGCTACGTGCCCTACGAGCGGAGATATTGCGACGCAAAGTCCAAATGCGAAAATTTATTTTTAAGATACGTCGTCTACGTCGACCGCTTTTCTTTATAACATACATGTAACAAACAGAGAACGTCACTTTCACTTTTTCGACACTGGCGGCTAGCGGCGTTAGTGTCGCAGTGCAGTGCAGTGCAGACAGTGCGTTCGTTTAGAGCGCTATCCTGTCAGTCAGTTCATCATCTGATCAGTTAACCTATCTCGATCTCGATCGATCGAGAGACACGGTAGTACGCGCGGAGCGAGACCGATCGTGTGACTCTTTATTACGCGTCGCGAGGTAAGGTGCGACAACGCGCGCATACGCGCGTACGCGAAACGGCAGTAACACCGTAATCGTGCCGGCGATATACTGAATTGAATTGCTTCGTGCTTATCTAAAGATTTCGTATCCCTACATTGGGTGCGTTCAGCCGATACTCCGCTAGCCTAGCAATCGTGAGTAGTCGCTCGTTTTCGCTCGTTTCCTCTCCTTTGACCCAATGGATTAAAAGGAGAGGAAACGAGCGACTGCTCACGATTGCTAGGCTAGCGGAGTATCGGCTGAACGCACCCATCGTGTTACTATCGCTGCCGGAAAAGAAGGTTCTCTACGCTTGGCAGAAAGTGACGACTGACACGTTCGATCCCGACTTCGTTGATCGCAGAAGAGCTCAACTCGAGGTACGTTTCCAATTTGCAATTAAAAAATTTTGTGCGATGAATGTTGTACCCAATTATAACCTCAAATAAAGTTGTGCACGTTGCTGAAAGATATATATATATATATATATATATATATATCTTGATATATAGGCTACGGTCAACGTGATACAAATGCTCTGGAGCGTTCTTCTTCTCCTTTTTTCTTCATTGAAAGAAAAGAGAAGAGGAATGCTTCGAAGCATTTGTAGTGTCACGTTGACCGTAGCCATAATATCATATTAATACATTATTTTATTTTTTAGGTCAAGGATTGCCATTTAAAGCTGGTACGTTTGATGGGGCTGTCAGTATTTCTGCGCTTGTGGTTGTGCTATGCAAGCAAAACTTTGCACAATCCTACAAGACGTTTATATCGTTTCTTATCAACGTTGTATGCATGTCTGTCAAGAAGCGCAAGAGCAGTGTTACAATTCTATCCAGAGAACGGTGAACAGGTTGTTGATATTATATATATCTTGATATATATATGATGGCAAATACTGGCCGTATTGTCCTCGGTTAGAGGCAGGAGCCAACGAAACCACCGTTTTATACTGAGAGAAATCGCGAAAGTACAAATGGTAAGTACTGTCTTTTCAATATATATTTCACATAATTTCACATAATTACAATGTTGCTATTTTTATTTTATTTTAGATGGATATAGATGATAACGATTTCGCCGATTTCGAGCTAGAATTATCATTGGAAGAAAAATCAGCCACCGATATCGCTGCCGGTCCCGTCGCCGCCGGTTCCGTCGTCGCTGCCGGGCCTGTCGCCGCCAGTTCCGTCGCCGCTGGACCTGTCGCCGCTGGTTCCGTCGTCGCCGACCATCCTGTCGCCGCCGGACCTGTCGCCGCTGATCCCGTCGTCGCCGATCGTGCCGCTGCTCGTTTCGATGCCGAAGATGATAGACAAGGTAATATTAATATTATGTATATTTAACAGAAAGTAATGACATATTTATGATATATTCCGCCAATAATTTGATTGCGATTACGAAAAATATTACCCCAGCCAGAGTTTAAACCTGGAACCTCCCGCTATCCGTGCAGGCGTCGCCTCAATTCGACCACTGAGGCATGTGGTAACATTTATCGCAATAACAAACAAACATACCATCTTAATCGAAATTAATAAATATCTTCTTGTTATATATGAAAAATTTAATTGTTTATGTCAAAGGAAAAGGATAGTTTTCCCTCAGACAATAAACAACCAGAAAACGATGTCTAAACGTACGGAAAAGCAAACCAATTTTATAAGTATTCTAAATAGCATAGCAAAATTCAATTAAGCCGCGGTGACTACAATTATCTCATATTACGTTATCTTATGCATTATATTACTTACTAGAACTGAGATTATTGTGTAATCATTTTTGTTACGTATACAATATATGTATCTTTTGCTTTTTATGACACATAAAATCTCGATTGTGAAACATTTTCGTTATTTACATATAAATTTACATATAAAAATAAAAATTTATACTCTATACTCTATATTATATACTGTTTCTCTCTAATATATTTTATATTAATAAAAATACATCTAAAAATAAGTCTATTCTCGCTATACGTGTTACATGTGTAGACACATGAATGTATCTTTGACAACTATAGTTAGGAATTAGATTGTACATTAATATGTACAAGAAAAAACTCATGTCTTCCTGATGTTTCTCATTAGTTTTTATTAATACACATCCTCATTTTAGTGAGGAAATTCACTAGAGTACACTAGATTTTATTTGTTGAAATCTAATGCAATCTGTCCACTTTTGTAATTTTCACCTTGTTTGAAGATACAGGGCCGGTATCACAGTCTCCGATTAACGTGATTCTCCCTAGATTCTCGGATTAAACTCACTCTTCGTCTCTTTCTAAGGGGATAGTTAGAAAGAGATGCAGAGTGAGTTTAATCGGATAATCACGTTAATCGGAGACTGTGATACCGGCCCACACAATCGATCCCCTGACTATGAATATTGGAAATACACATATTATATACGTCATTGGCCGAAATGCTTACCTCACAGCACGAGGTAGCCAATTTAAAGGCCATCGCACGTAACAAAGTTTTAATCATAATCGTAAGACCGTAAGAAAATAAACCAATCACACTCAATTATTCTTCGAGTTCAAGGAGAATAATCGACTGTGATTGGACTATTTTCTTAAGGCCATTGCACGTCACAAAGTTTTAGTTATAATCGTAAGACCTTGAAAAAATAGACCAATTACCGACTATTCTCCTTGAGCTCGAAGAATAATCGAGTGTGATTGGTCTATTTTTTTACAGCCTTACGATTATGACTAAAACTTTGTTACGTGCAATGGCTTTAACGTACCAAATTTCCAGAACCAGATTTTTATTTTATTAGTAAAAGCGTCGCTTGACGCTGCGCGGTTAGCGTTTCTATGTGCAAAAACTGTAATAAGGTTACATGCCCTTGGAGAAAGAAATAATGGAACGGAATTAAAATGGAATTACTCTGATTGGCTAATCTCCAGATAAGAGGTCTCTTTCTCCATGGAGATGCAACCTAAAGTTATAAAACACAGTCCAGCAGAATACGAACACATTTGGGTGCGTTTAGGTAAGACACCGCTACTGTAGCGCTACACGAATGCGTATCAGCCATTTTGGCTGCGTTCAGCAGACCAAGCCGCTCAGTAGCAGTTGAACGTGATTGGCTCTTACTTTTAGAACCAACCAATCAACGCAGAGTGTTGATAAGACAAACTGAACAGTTGTGTCTGCTGAACGCGGCTATTGGCTGTTCATGGTAGCGCTACCGGTTTGTGTAGCGCTACGGTAGCGGTGTCTTATCTAAACGCACACATTGATGACGGAAGTAACGGGCGCGAACGAAAGTATTTCAAAAGACCGTTACATTCGATATTGCATTGTTGACGATTCTTCATTGTTCTGATTTTCTCCTGCTGGAATAAACGAACTTCTCAAGTCTTCTACGCTTGCTTTGTATTTTAAAAGTGCTATCTAATAAACTACGTTAAGGCTGCGGTCCACTTGACGAGCCTAAGTGTTACTTGAAAGTCTTATTAAGTGTTATTTCAATTTCGATTGTTCTAATATGTACGTACACAATAGTCAGATTTTACGATAATGTGCATTATATATTACTACGTTTACACGAGCGTTACTTTTGTAGTAACTTACGATAATTCCTTCGCGTAAACGGGATTTTTCTTCGCGAAAACAGGATTTTGTAGTAACTTAATTGCGATAAATTAATCCGCGTAAACGAGTGAAATATCGTAAGTTACTACAGAAGTAACGCTCGCGTAAACGTAGTATATTCCCACTACACAGCACAGGATATCCTGAGGGACATTTGTGCATCCGCTGGATATCCACCGGATATCGAATATCCACTGGATATCCACCGGTTATTGAGATATCCTAATTTGTCTGTAGGACGTCCCTCAGATAAAGTGTGCTGTGTGGGTTATGTGTGCTCCATTAACCAGGTTTATGCCACTAAAAATTGTATTACACAAGCCAGATACAGGGATGGATGTTATTATCCCGCAACCAAGGCTACGATGGACAGGCGACGAAAAAAAAGCAGTGCTTCAAGCGTTTGCGCAACACATGGCAAATCATACATTGCCGTCTCTAAGAGAAATTCAGGAGACGAAGATAAACTATCCCTGTCTTGCAAATTGTACATCGCCGCAAATTAAGACGTGGTTGCATTATAAGCAAAAATCTATGAAACGTACGTAGTAAGTAATTCTTTTATCTGTTGCCAATCCATGGCTATAAGACTTTCAATAATTCAAGTTTATTTTTTTTGTTCCATATTAATAACTAGTAATTATTTTTAAAAATATTTATATATTATTTACATTTTCAATATAATTTTTCATTATATTTATGCCAAGCATAGATACAAATGTCTTAATATTTAAAAGTAAATAAATACAATAAAATGTGATCATTGTTTCCAAAAAGAAATTAATACCGTTAAATATAGAATGAGTGTTCAACTATAGCATCAATAAAAATATTCTTACGTTAAACTTTAGTACAAATAGTATAGTACTTTCATGATTATTAAATTATATAATATCTTGTGTTCTAGGATCTCCTTATGGAAAAACAAAAAGGCTGCGATGGACAGACGACGAAAAAGAAGCAGTGCTTCAAGCGTTTGCGCAAAACATGGCAAATCATACATTGCCGTCTCTAAAAGAAATTCAGGAGACGAGGAAAAACTATCCTTGTCTTGCAAATCGTACATCGCCGCAAATTAAGACGTGGTTGCATTATAAGCAAAAATCTTTGCCAAAATTATAAAAACACGATATTATTTTGGTTTTACCATTTGCGAAAAAAATATTTTATAGTATCTGCTTCACTTTATTTAAGGAAGATTACATGTAGCAACATGTCATTAAGTTACTCCCATCAATTTGTTTTAATATTTTTTTTCTTGCTAAAAAGTTTGATTTCTAGCATCAGCATGTAGCGTTCTCATACAATTGGCCAAAAAGTAAGATTTGCAAGGAATACATATGCGTAAGGAACATTTGCTATTTTTTTCGATAGTCGCGTCAAACGGCTTGCTTTCCCGTACGTTTAGGCATTGTTTTATGGTTGTTTATGTCAAGGGAAAAGGATAGTTTTCCCTCGACAATAAACAACCAGAAAACGATGTCTAAACGTACGGAAAAGCAAACCAATTTTATAAGTGTTCTAAATAGCAATAGCAAGAATTCAATTAAGCCGCGGTGACTACAATTATCTCATATTACATTATCTTATGCATTATATTACTTACTAGAACTGAGATTATTGTGTATTTTTTTTCAGTATCATCATTTTTGTTATGTATACAATATATGTATCTTTTGCTTTTTATGACACATAAAATCTCGATTGTGAAACATTTTCGTTTACATATAAATTTACATCTAAAAATAAAAATTTATACTCTATACTCTGTTATATACTATTTCTAATATATTTTATATTAATAGAAATACATCTAAAAGTAAGTGTATTCTCGCTATACGTGTTACATGTGTAGACACATAAATGTATCTTTGACAACTATAGTTAGGAATTAGATTGTACATTAATATGTACAAGAAAAAACTTATCTTCTTGATGTTTCTCATTAGTTTTTATTAATTATATATTACACCGTCTTTTTTCTTTTCGTATTTACACAATAAAAATAGATTAATTAAGCGTGCGTCGAATTTGTTGAGACAATGGAAATACAAAGACAATATACCGTTGAAGAAGAGATTGCACGTATTAGTCAAGTGTGTTATGGAATACGTTGTAAGTAATTCCAAAAAAATGTTATGTTTCATATAGTCGGTCGACGTATAGCGTGCCGTATTCTTTTATAGTGTAAGGACGGTTGGCAGCCTATGTTAATGTTTATGGAGAAGCCTTCCAAAAAATTATATCCGGACTACTATCAAGTGATAGCGGAACCCATAGATATGCTGGCGATCGAAGCTAATATTAAAGCGGAGAAATATCAAAGCGAAAACGAATTGATACTAGCTTTTAAGGTGCTTATCATCTTGTCTTATCAATTACAATAAATTGCGATAGATATTTAGTTTATCCCTTGTCTTTTAGTTGATGTTTAATAATTGCCGTCAATATAACGAGGAAGGTTCATTGATATATAAAGACGCTAATACATTGGAGAAAGTTTTAATGGATAAGGTAAAAGAATTAAGACTTTTGCCGGATAATCCTAGATCCAAATTCACCGCATCGACCCCAACCAGAAACGTCGGGTATATCGTAATTCATATGAAGGATGTAACAGTGCTCGTTTGTTTTAACCTTTTCTCTACCTCTCTCTTTTTCTCCCGTTCTCTATGTTCAGGAGACCGAAAAAAGTAATACCGGTTCATCTGCAAAAATTACGAACTCTGTATGATACTATAAAAAACTACCACGATGCAAAAGGGAGGGAGTTATCTCTAATTTTCATGAAATTACCAAATAAAAATGAATATCCGGATTATTACGAGGTGATAAAGCAGCCTATACATATGGAGAAGATAGCTTCGACCTTGAAGAATAACGGATACGACAACTTGGACGAGTTAGTGTCCAATTTTATATTAATGTTTGACAACGCTTGCAAGTATAACGAGCCGGACTCGTAAATATACAAGGTTTGTATAGCAAGGGTTCCTTATTTTATAAACGTTATGTAAATATATTATCTCATTTGCTGAAAACCTTACATATATCAATTTTTATTAATATTATTGAATTAATAAAAATACTTTGAGATTTTGATGCAAGACTAAATAACTTGCAGTTGGTTAAAGGTTGACAATACGCAACTAATTAGTGTTTGCACGTTAATTTTCAGTTGCGAAGTTTAATTACCTTTAGAGCATTTTTACATTGAAAGATATTTCTATGTAACGCCGGACGTTTGAAGATAAGATCCCATTCTCGACCTATGATGGATACAAGAGCAATTAACAACATACAATTCTAATTAAAATCATGGTTTCTGACAAATATTTTCCAAATATTGTTTAGAAAATTAAACGGTATTAAGCCTGAGATCTTTTAGCAATATTTAATTTGCGAAAAACTGACTCTCAATTACTACGTTTACGCGAGCGTTACTTCTGTAGTAACTTACGATAATTCACCCGTTTACGCGGAGTAAATTATCGTAAGTTACTACAAAATCCCGTTTACGCGAAGGAAAATCCCGTTTACGCGAAGGAATTATCGTAAGTTACTACAGAAGTAACGCTCGCGTAAACGTAGTAAATATATCTCGGAATATTTATCTTTTTCATTATTTTAACAATTATACTGTTTCTTTTAGAATAGAAAGGTAAAATTGTTGATAATTTCTCAGCCGATAGTAATAACAGAGAAAATCGAGAAAATTTAAAACTATATTTCCAGAGATTTTAGTTTAAAATTCGAATACAAAATACAGATTCTTGAATCGAGGTGGAACACTGGCGGATGGAGGGTTCATAAGGCCTGTTCGTTTTCGCTGCACTTCTGAACTAGTGCAATAAGTTAGAATGGAACAAATATAATTTTATTTCATTTTAACATATTGCACTAGTGCAAAAATGCAGCAAAAACGAACGGGCCTATTGCTTCAATTGAAATTTCGCGGCAATTAAAGATGGAAAACCCAATCTGTTTACAGTTCGGAGTTTGAAGGTTACGTGAGGCTTCCTCGGCCGTCCCTTTATTTCATCCCGTCGTGCGAGGCTTTTTTATTCGAACGATGCGTAGCCTACGCTCGTGAGACGCGTGGCACGTGATACTGTATAAAATTTTCAAATTTTCAACAATTGTACATATAATTTATCGATCACGCGCGATGATATTTATACATTTTAACCTTGTTAGCGATTAGCGCTTTTTATCGCGATTTTCCAAGCCTTTCGCACGGCGTGCTTCCAAAATCATTGACTTTAATCGCGTGCGCGCCCAAGTTTCGAGGATGTTCGTGGAAGTCGAGGAGAACGAGTTAGACAGTAACGCGACGCAAAACCCGTTGAGAGTGCGGTCGTGTTTTGTACGCCTGTTGAGAGACAAGGAATTGGATAAGCACATAAAAAGATGCAAAAAGAGCGAGACAGAAGTAAACACACAAATATAATTTTATCCGTATCTTTTTCAATTGTCCTTTTGCTATATATAAAACTTTGTCAGAGTGCGGCTGCGGGTACAGGTATCGCAGTGAGTAACAATGTATAACCAACGTTTTCAGGACGCCTTGATACTTCAAAGATTAGTGCTGCAAAGTAAACTGCAACTGAGCGGGGATGAGGAGAGTACCTGACGTGTTGGTTGCCATCCAAGAGATCCTGGCGACGATATTTAACGCGCTTTACAATCATCAGGATGAGGAGGGAAGTACCCCGATTCTATGGTGGAGCTGCTAGAGCACAATATTGTCAACGGCAAAAAGTACGGATGCGCTTTGCATATCTTTCAAATCTTTTTATTGAGATGATTATTCTGCTATTTATTCAAGTTCAAAAATGGTATTTAGGTACAAAACAAATATTTTTTTAAATGTTAAAAAAACGGTACGAGGGCTGTCGTTAGATCTAATTAAGAGGAGATTAGATCGAGGAGTTTACAAAAGGCTGGATTGATTTCAAGAAGATGTTTTCACGTGCTTGGAGAGAGCACGGCGGTTATCACGCACATACTCGTAACCCGGAGGTCTCCGTGGTCAATTTTATCAATGCGTATGTTAATCTTAAGAGACAAATAATAAATAATAATTTATAATAACTTTTTTAGTACATAAAACTACTTTTTGAAAATTTTTGTTAAGTAAAACAGGGATTTTTTACAATTATATAAAATATTGTCCAAAATTTTCAATCAATACAAAAGATTCAATAACGAAATGTGCTTCAATTAATTAAAATTTGAAACTTTTAAGTCTTGCATAGATATGTACGGCATTCACAGCCTAATAGTTAACAGGGGAGGTTTATCTTTTTATTAGATAAGATTCATTGAACATCTTAAACATATATTAAACGTTCTTTCTCAATATATTAAATTCTGATAAAAATATTTAGGATGTGGACGGCAATGTTTCTGATTCATGGGAAGGAGTAAGAGTAAAATGTCTGTGGTGTCGCAGCGATGGAAGAACTGTTCTAGCAGCTGATACACGATACACACCATAGAATTCGCAGCTATACTTTCGACGACTTTGGCGATACTACTATGTACGATTTAAAATAACTAATTTAACGTATACTATCTCGATTGTCTTATTAAACAAAACTTTTGATGAAATATTTCCACACTGTTACATATTACAAGAGGATCATCTTATGTCATTTAGGGTAAACAAAGCAGATTGACTCGAATTACTTAATGTGGCAAATCAAAGTGTGCATCTTTGGGATTTAGAAGACAAATAACTTGTAAGTCATTTTCAAGGTGTTACTCAAGAACATTTTACTATCCATAGCTGTTTTGGAGGAGTTAATCAAGATTTTATTGCCTCTGGCAGTGAAGGTTTGTCATACATAAAAATAAAATGTATTTTTATACATTGTATCACTGTATATTTTACTAGTTTCATTTAAAAAAGCAATATGATTTTATGATGCGCATGGATTAATACGCATATGATTAATAATGACTAATAATTGTTTTCTTCCTATTTCATTACAGACAATAAAGTGTATGTATGGTATACCAAAAGAGAACTGCCTGTAGCGACTCTTACAGGACATAGTAGACCAGTCAATTGTGTTTCGTGGAATCCTGTTAACCATCAAATGATGGCTTCTGTGTCGGATGATTTTACAGTGAGGATATGGGGCCCAAGATCATTTTCTTCAGATGGAGAAAATGATAAGACAGGTAAGTTTTTGCACAGCAAAATCTTCCAGGATGTATTTTTGTCCGTAGTTTTAAAGAATTGCTTTAATTTATCGTGTTAATGTCACAATCTCTCGCATTCCTCTTTTCATGTATTTATTACTTCTTTCAGTTTCGCTCAAGACCAACTCTTCAAATAGCAGCGGCTGGCACGAGATGGTATCGTAGCGAACTACAGGGAATATTTAGTAGACCCGTCAATTGTGTGCTGTGTTTCGTGGAATTCTGTTACCATCAAATGATGTTCTGTGTCGGATGATTTT
>NW_027509359.1:0-87003 GCF_048541705.1 Temnothorax americanus
TGAAGGCAAACCTGTTATTTATGTCAACTCTAACTCTGACCTTACAAGGCTTATTTGATTATCTGACTGGTCCGACCTGCTCGTCCCTTGTTCTTGATCGTTCGGCATAATCAACATGTAATTCTTCTCGGATACGTTTTTGTTAAATTCAACGCTTATTCCTTTCGTGGACAGTCGACTTGCTTGCATGTGAAATTGGGATAACATTGTTTCTGGTATAGAGCTTCTAGTCCTTTCATTCCTTAATTATTAGCTCGTAAATTGCACTACGCCTTATAGTAGAAGAAGTTCTAGTAGTTCTTAGTTATATGCACTATTTAAGTTCTTTTCAGTAATACTTGATCCTTATATTTTATTCTTTTTCACTGTACTCATTATTAGTTTAAGTGCGTTAGTTCTTAGTTTTATAGTGTATATTATTGAGATGCTGGTTGCTTGCCTTAAGAGAGAGGAGCATGCATATCATGCTAGCTTCCTGTCGCTATATTTCGCTTTTGTTTATATCACATTGTATCTTGCATCTTGCAACTGCTATATATTATTGTAATTGCTGGTGGTATTGTAACTGCTATAGTATTGTAATTGCGATATTATTGTAATGCTATATTACTTTTTGCCCCTTAGCCATTGCTCGGGCATAATAAATCTATCAATCAAGCAATCAATTAATCTCTCGATCTCGATCGTAGCCGAGGAGCGAGAGAGAGCGAGAGAGAGAGAGCCTGAGATCGGCACCATACCCAAACATATCCGACGAAGCACGAAGAACGTGGCGAAGAAGACAGAGCATGAGAGCGAATCTCGCTCTTCTCTCTCTCTCTTCTCTCTCTCTCCTCTCTCTCTTCTCTCTCTCTCTCTCTCTCTCTCTCTCTTTCTCCCTCTCTCTTCTGTCCCTCCCTCCCTTTCCCTGTCCTTTATTCTCTTTCTCTGTCTCTCTGTCCGCCGATTTCATTTATCCTGTCCGCGTAGCGTGGACTCTGCCGGCATTTAAATACCAAAATGTCTCCGTGGCTTACGGTGCTCCTGTCGCCTTCAGGGTGCCTTGTAGCGCAGTTACGCCTCGACGAGGGAGAAGCAGCCGGATTTATACGCCCGACGTTCTAGCACGCCGCGACAGTTTGCTCGAGCAACTTCTGCCGTCGCGCGCCCGCGCGCGCGCGCGCGCGCGCGTCTTCCTACCCTCATGGCCGCAAGACCCATATTTCGTCCCTGTCCTACCCTCGCTGCTCCATTATGCCGGTGTCACGCGATTTTGTATTCTGCTCAACGCCAGAGATTTTATTTATTATATTTGCATATCACTTGCTTCTGAGGACGAGCGTGGCCTAATAGACAGCGCACTGGTCTATTGAGCCGAAGTCCCGGGTTCGACTAAATTCAAAGTCTAACAATGGTTCCTTAAGGTAGTTCGATGATGAACAAGCATAAAGGTGCCTTTTTATGCTGACGCTCGACGCTTGATTTGGGCGTCAAAACTGGTCACGCGACCAACTTCATCGGTAAAAAGGCAAAATAGCATCAAATATGCGAGCGTCGAAACAAGCAATTGACTGAAACGAGCGTCAAGCGTCAAAGCTGAACACAGTTGAGCTTTTGCCATTTGACGCTGGAATTAAAAGACTATCACGTGACCTATCACGTGATCAAGTTTGACGCCCAAATCGAGCGTCGAGCGTCAACATAAAAAGGCACCTTTATACTTATTTGAAGTTGGGCAAATTTTTGACCGTAAATTTTTGTTGCGATAATTTTGTTGCCAGGTGTATTATCGTGCAATGTATATAGGTACTATAACCTAGCTTTTGTTTATCGTCGTCTATATTCTTGGCTATACAAGGACAGATATAGGCCGGTATATGCAGCTTTCTTTTTCTATTCCTATATCGGTTTTTCAGCTCGCTTGCACACTTCATTCTTATATCTCTATGGCTCCTACTCAATATATCGTTAATTTAACTAAACAATAAAGTTAAATAATACTTATTTGTAGGGCGGTAGTGTGGTCTAGTGGCAGAGCGCCAGACTCGTAATCTGAGAAACCAGGTTCAAGTCCACTAGAGCCACGAAACATGGAATGTTTTTCCGATAGCTGCGCCCCTCCGTGCAAGGAGGTGAGAGGAGAAGGGTAGTATTGGTAGTATTGCGAACCCTGCGGGGATATGCAATAAATTACGAATTTTACAAGAATTTTTAATACTTATTTGTGTTAAAATAATAAATTTCATTTTGCTTCTTCATAGAGGAAGCTTTGTTCTCGTAAAAAAATTTTTTTTTAGTTTTTTTTGCCAATGTGTTCAGAATGTTCTAAAACTTCGAAAAATCGCTATTTTAAAAAATGTCGGTATGTGTGTATGTGTGTATGTGTGTATGTGTGTATGTGGTATGTGTGTATGTGTGTATGTCTGTGCCAAATTTACCGAAATTTCTATAACTCCAGAACTGATCAACCAAATCTTAACGAATTGTATATGAAATAGGGGTAGAAAAAACTGAAGAATATAATAGAAAAAATAAAAATTGCTTATAATTAAGGGGTTCTTTTTTAATAAAATTTTGAATTTTTGCAGAAATGTTTGTTTATGCTTTAATTTCCGCAAATTTGGAGATATTGATCTATTTCTAATTTTATTATATTTTTCAGTCTTTTCTACCCCTATTTCATATATAATTCTTTAAGATTTGGTTGATTAGACTCAGCTTTATACGTGATCAAAGGTCCCTAATTTTTAGAAAAATGTTTGTAATAGCTTTAACTTCTGTAAATTTGAAAAGATATCGGTTTATTTTTAATTTTGTTATATTCTTCAGTCTTCTCTATTTCTATTTTATATAGTTCTTTAATGCCGGTATTCATAGTCGGGTCTTATATTCAAGTTAAAAACGAGATGCAAGTACTTGTTGCTCTAACTTCCGCAAATATTGAGATATCGGGCTGTTTTTTTTTTTTTTTTTTTTTTTTATCAATAGAGTATCATTCAAAGAAGGTCGGTATTGAATTTGGCGATGATCGGTAAAGGAGTTTTTTGCAAGTAGAAACTTTTTTTGCAAGTAGAAAGCTTCCTCTATTTGTTTTGGCTTCCTCATAGAGGAAGTTTTGTGAGCAAAGGTTTCTACTTGCACACTTAAAAACTATGAGGAAGCAATGTGCAGGTTTCTACTTGCACATTTTTTTAAATATTTAACAGTGCATCACGTGAAACCTTTATTGAAAGAAAAAACGACTTGTACATTGGGTGGAGTCAGACCATTTTGCGAGATGTGACTCTTAAATAAATTATTTTGTACTTATATGTAAGAAATCTCCTTCTATCCTCGTGACCGTGATCTTCATATTTCACTCATGTCCTATCGTTTATTCTCGTAGATACGTTAAGCTCGGAGACCACCGCCTTTTTCTTCGATTAATGGTAGTCATTCTTCATAGTCTGTATCTCTCGAGGGAACATCGATCGAATCTGCGGTTTTACTGCCTTGGAAAGAACGTGACGGAAAAAAATGTTTCTTTGGATATATAACTCCGTTAAATATAGCTCCGTTTTAATGCCACTAGTACGAATAATTATCAGCCTGCGAGATTTAAAATCGCATTAGATTATATTGTTACAATGCCACAACAGAATTTATGCATAAAATTCATTTGCATTTTCACCGGCGAAAAAAATATATTTATGTTTACGTGTTACGTATATATAAAACAATTACACTCGATGTTATTGTAAAGACTTTGTAAAGCATTCGTTCTACAATCTCGCATAAAATATCTTTGTTTTATTTGCACTCCATTATCGCTGTGTCAAAGCTACCTCATAATGTACAGCCTACAAGCGTGGCATTATGCAGGAATGGCGAACAAAAGCGTCCGCGCAAAATTAACTCGGTCGGTGCCTGCATCCAGGACCTCTATTAAGCTGGACCCCCCACCAGCGCAAATCAAGTTCGCACTAGGTCAAAAATTTAGTGCTATTTAGGTGCTAATTAAGTGCCCTAGTCCGAATTTTGGTGCTCGAACCGTTTAGCAGGAAATCGCGTAAAAAATGGGGGGGTCCAGCTTGCCATAAAGCTGGACCCCCCCATATCAGAAAATGGTCCTACAGAGAAGATAAGTACACTATAATTTAGTGCTAATTAAGTGCTAATTAAGTGCTCTAAAAAAACGATAAAATGTTGACAGATTATAACATTTATTTAAATATACCATTATATATTGAACACAGAACCGTCGCGGTCGACACTAACACTTAAAAAGATTGCTGCATGAATATATTCGTTACTAAAATGATCGAAAACATATATTTCCCAAATCTGAGTTCATTGCTAACAGTAAAACAATTACAATAATTAACTTAGACCAGCCGTTGGCGCTGAGCACTAAGTTCCGTCATCTGATCGTCTACGAATTAGTTGCTCGCATGATTATAGTATTAAAATAATTCTCAGACATTGTACTTTAAAAGAATATCACGATTCGAATTTAGTGTTAGCAGCTTAGTGTTGAAATTAATTAATTAATCAATACAGCGCGCGTTTCGCGGATAAACTAATTAATTTCAACAGCTATACAGCCAGCACTAAATTCAAATCGTGATATTTTCTTAAAGTACAATGTCTCAGGATTATTTTAAGACCATAATCACGCGAGCACCTAATTCTTTGACGATTCTGTAAGGAACTTTAGAGCGCTGCGTGCGCGCTCCATGAGTTAATTAATTGATTTCAACCCTTTGCAGCTAGCACTAAATCGAATTGTAATATTTTCTTAAAGTACAATGTCTCAGGATTATTTTAAGACCATAATCACGCGAGCACCTAATTCTTTGACGATTCTGTAAGGAACTTTAGAGCGCTGCGTGCGCGCTCCATGAGTTAATTAATTGATTTCAACCCTTTGCAGCTAGCACTAAATTCGAATTGTAATATTTTCTTAAAGTACAATGTCTCAGGATTATTTTAAGACCATAATCACGCGAGCACCTAATTCTTTGACGATTCTGTAAGGAACTTTAGAGCGCTGCGTGCGCGCTCCATGAGTTAATTAATTGATTTCAACCTTTGCAGCTAGCACTAAATTCGAATTGTAATATTTTCTTAAAGTACAATGTCTCAGGATTATTTTAGACCATAATCACGCGAGCACCTAATTCTTGACGATTCTGTAAGGAACTTTAGAGCGCTGCGCGCGCGCTCCATGAGTTAATTAATTGAATTTCAACGCTTTGCAGCTAGCACTAAATTCGAATTGTAATATTACTTAAAGTACAATGTCTTAGGATTATTTTGGGACCAAAAACACGCGAGCACCTAATTCCTTGACGATTCTGTAACGATTTATAGGGCGCTCCGCGCGCGCTCCATGAGTTAACTAATTGATTTCAACCTTTTGCAGCTAGCACTAAATTCGAATTGTAATATTTTCTTAAAGTACAATGTCTTAGGATTATTTTGGGACCAAAAACACGCGAGCACCTAATTCCTTGACGATGCAGTAACGAATTGAAGAGTGCTGCGCGCGCGCTCCATGAGTTAATTAATTGATTTCAACCTTTTGCAGCTAGCACTAAATTCGAATCGTGATATTTTCTTAAAGTACAATGTCTCAGGATTATTTTAAAACCATAATCACGCAAGCACCTAATTCTTTGACGATTCTGTAAGGAATTTTAGAGCGCTGCGCGCGCGTTCCATCCATAACGTAATTCTTCTCAACCCTTTGCAGCTAGCACTAAATTCGAATTGTAATATTTTCTTAAAGTACAATGTCTTAGGATTATTTTAGGACCAAAAACACGCGAGCACCTAATTCCTTGACGATCTTGTAACGAATTGAAGAGTGCTGCGCGCGCGCTCCATGAGTTAATTAATTGATTTCAACCTTTTGCAGCTAGCACTAAATTCGAATCGTGATATTTTCTTAAAGTACAATGTCTCAGGATTATTTTAAGACCATAATCACGCGAGCACCTAATTTTTTGACGATTCTGTAAGGAACTTTAGAGCGCTGCGCGCGCGTTCCATGGATAAATTAATTAATTTCAACGCTATACAGCTAGCACTAAATTCGAATTGTAATATTTTTTAAAGTTACATATCTCAGGATTATTTTGGGACCAAAAACACGCGAGCACCTAATTCCTTGACGATTCTGTAACGAGTTATAGGGCGCTCCGCGCGCGCTCCATGAGTTAACTAATTGATTTCAACCTTTTGCAGCTAGCACTAAATTCGAATCGTGATATTTTCTTAAAGTACAATGTCTCAGGATTATTTTAAGACCATAATCACGCGAGCACCTAATTCTTTGACGATTCTGTAAGGAATTTTAGAGCGCTGCGCGCGCGTTCCATGGATAAATTAATTAATTTCAACGCTATACAGCTAGCACTAAATTCGAATTGTAATATTTTCTTAAAGTACAATGTCTTAGGATTATTTTGGGACCAAAAACACGCGAGCACCTAATTCTTTGACGATTCTGTAACGAGTTATAGGGCGCTCCGCGCGCGCTCCATGAGTTAACTAATTGATTTCAACCTTTTGCAGCTAGCACTAAATTCGAATTGTAATATTTTCTTAAAGTACAATGTCTTAGGATTATTTTGGGACCAAAAACACGCGAGCACCTAATTCCTTGACGATTCTGTAACGAATTGAAGAGTGCTGCGCGCGCCCTCCATGGATAAATTAATTAATTTCAACGCTATACAGCTAGCACTAAATTTGAATTGTAATATTTTCTTAAAGTACAATATCTCAGGATTATTTTGGGACCAAAAACACGCGAGCACCTAATTCCTTGACGATTCTGTAACGAGTTATAGAGCGCGGCGCGCGCGCTCCATGAGTTAATTAATTGATTTCAACCTTTGCAGCTAGCACTAAATTCGAATTCGTGATATTTTCTTAAAGTACAATGTCTCAGGATTATTTTAAGACCATAATCACGCGAGCACCTAATTCTTTGACGATTCTGTAAGGAACTTTAGAGCGCTGCGCGCGCGTTCCATGGATAAATTAATTAATTTCAACGCTATACAGCTAGCACTAAATTCGAATTGTAATATTTTCTTAAAGTACAATATCTCAGGATTATTTTGGGACCAAAAACACGCGAGCACCTAATTCCTTGACGATTCTGTAACGAGTTATAGGGCGCTCCGCGCGCGCTCCATGAGTTAACTAATTGATTTCAACCTTTTGCAGCTAGCACTAAATTCGAATTGTAATATTTTCTTAAAGTACAATGTCTTAGGATTATTTTGGGACCAAAAACACGCGAGCACCTAATTCCTTGACGATGCTGTAACGAATTGAAGAGTGCTGCGCGCGCGCTCCATGGAGTTAATTAATTGATTTCAACGCTATTGCAGCTAGCACTAAATTCGAATGTAATATTTTCTTAAAGTACAATGTCTCAGGATTATTTTGGACCAAAACACGCGAGCACCTAATTCTTTGACGATTCTGTAACGAATTTAAGAGTCGCTGCGCGCGCGCTCCATGAGTTAATTAATTGATTTCAACCTTTGCAGCTAGCACTAAATTCGAATTGTAATATTTTCTTAAAGTACAATGTCTTAGGATTATTTTAGGACCAAAACACGCGAGCACCTAATTCCTTGACGATTCTGTAACGAATTTATAGAGCGCTGCGCGCGCGTTCCATGGATAAATTAATTAATTTCAACGCTATACAGCTAGCACTAAATTCGAATTGTAATATTTTCTTAAAGTACAATGTCTTAGGATTATTTTGGGACCAAAAACACGCGAGCACCTAATTCTTTGACGATTCTGTAACGGATTATAGAGCGCTGCGCGCGCGCTCCGTGAGTTAATTAATTGATTTCAACTGTTTGCAGCTAGCACTAAATTCGAATCGTGGTATTTTCTTAAAGTACAATATCTCAGGATTATTTTAAGACCATAATCACGCGAGCACCTAATTCTTTGACGATTCTGTAAGGAACTTTAGAGCGCTGCGTGCGCGCTCCATGAGTTAATTAATTGATTTCAACTTTTTGCAGCTAGCACTAAATTTGAATCGTGATATTTTTTTAAAGTACAATGTCTCAGGATTATTTTGGGACCAAAAACACGCGAGCACTTAATTCTTTGACGATTCTGTAACAAACTTTAGAGCGCGGCGTGCACGCTTTGCGGATAAACTAATTAATTTCTACGCTATGCATCGTCAAAGGATTAGGTGCTCGCGTGATTATGGTCTTGAAAAAATCCTGAGTCATTGTACTTTAAGAAAATACCACAATTCGAATTTAGTGCTAGCTGCAAAAGGTTGAAATCAATTAATTAACTCATGGAGCGCGCGCGCAGCACTCTTCAATTCGTTACTGCATCGTCAAGGAATTAGGTGCTCGCGTGTTTTTGGTCCCAAAATAATCCTAAGACATTGTACTTTAAGAAAATATTACAATTCGAATTTAGTGCTAGCTGCAAAAGGTTGAAATCAATTAGTTAACTCATGGAACGCGCGCGGAGCGCCCTATAACTCGTTACAGAATCGTCAAGGAATTAGGTGCTCGCGTGTTTTTGGTCCCAAAATAATCCTGAGACATTGTACTTTAAGAAAATATCACGATTCGAATTTAGTGCTAGCTGCAAAGGGTTGAAATTAATTAATTCACTCATGGAGCGCGCGCGCAGCACTCTTCAATTCGTTACTGCATCGTCAAAGAATTAGGTGCTCGCGTGTTTTTGGTCCCAAAATAATCCTAAGACATTGTACTTTAAGAAAATATTACAATTCGAATTTAGTGCTAGCTGTATAGCGTTGAAATTAATTAATTAACTCATGGAGCGCGCGCGCAGCGCTCTATAATTCGTTACAGAATCGTCAAGGAATTAGGTGCTCGCGTGATTTATGGTCCTAAAATAATCCTGAGACTATTGTACTTTAAGAAAATATTACAATTCGAATTTAGTGCTAGCTGTATAGCGTTGAAATTAATTAATTTATCCATGGAGCGCGCGCGCAGCGCTCTATAATTCGTTACAGAATCGTCAAAGAATTAGGTGCTCGCGTGATTATGGTCTTAAAATAATCCTGAGACATTGTACTTTAAGAAAATATTACAATTCGAATTTAGTGCTAGCTGCAAAGGGTTGAAATCAATTAATTAACTCATGGAGCGCGCGCGCCGCGCTCTATAATTCGTTACAGAATCGTCAAAGAATTAGGTGCTCGAGTGATTATGGTCTTAAAATAATCCTGAGACATTGTACTTTAAGAAAATACCACGATTCGAATTTAGTGCTAGCTGTATAGCGTTGAAATTAATTAATTTATCCATGGAGCGCGCGCGGAGCGCTCTATAACTCGTTACAGAATCGTCAAGGAATTAGGTGCTCGCGTGTTTTTGGTCCCAAAATAATCCTAAGACATTGTACTTTAAGAAAATATTACAATTCGAATTTAGTGCTAGCTGTATAGCGTTGAAATTAATTAATTTATCCATGGAGCGCGCGCGCAGCACTCTTCAATTCGTTACTGCATCGTCAAGGAATTAGGTGCTCGCGTGTTTTTGGTCCCAAAATAATCCTAAGACATTGTACTTTAAGAAAATATTACAATTCGAATTTAGTGCTAGCTGCAAAAGGTTGAAATCAATTAGTTAACTCATGGAGCGCGCGCGGAGCGCCCTATAACTCGTTACAGAATCGTCAAGGAATTAGGTGCTCGCGTGTTTTTGGTCCCAAAATAATCCTGAGATATTGTACTTTAAGAAAATATTACAATTCGAATTTAGTGCTAGCTGTATAGCGTTGAAATTAATTAATTTATCCATGGAACGCGCGCGCAGCGCTTTAAAGTTCCTTACAGAATCGTCAAAAAATTAGGTGCTCGCGTGATTATAGTCCTAAAATAATCCTAAGACATTGTACTTTAAGAAAATATTACAATTCGAATTTAGTGCTAGCTGCAAAGGGTTGAAATCAATTAATTCACTCATGGAGCGCGCGCGCAGCACTCTTCAATTCGTTACAAGATCGTCAAGGAATTAGGTGCTCGCGTGTTTTTGGTCCCAAAATAATCCTAAGACATTGTACTTTAAGAAAATATTACAATTCGAATTTAGTGCTAGCTGTATAGCGTTGAAATTAATTAATTTATCCATGGAGCGCGCGCGCTGCGCTCTATAATCCGTTACAGAATCGTCAAGGAATTAGGTGCTCGCGTGTTTTTGGTCCCAAAATAATTCTAAGACATTGTACTTTAAGAAAATATTACAATTCGAATTTAGTGCTAGCTGCAAAAGGTTGAAATCAATTAGTTAACTCATGGAGCGCGCGCGGAGCGCCCTATAACTCGTTACAGAATCGTCAAGGAATTAGGTGCTCGCGTGTTTTTGGTCCCAAAATAATCCTGAGATATTGTACTTTAAGAAAATATTACAATTCGAATTTAGTGCTAGCTGTATAGCGTTGAAATTAATTAATTTATCCATGGAACGCGCGCGCAGCGCTCTAAAGTTCCTTACAGAATCGTCAAAAAATTAGGTGCTCGCGTGATTATGGTCTTAAAATAATCCTGAGACATTGTACTTTAAGAAAATATCACGATTCGAATTTAGTGCTAGCTGCAAAAGGTTGAAATCAATTAATTAACTCATGGAGCGCGCGCGCAGCACTCTTCAATTCGTTACTGCATCGTCAAGGAATTAGGTGCTCGCGTGTTTTTGGTCCCAAAATAATCCTAAGACATTGTACTTTAAGAAAATATTACAATTCGAATTTAGTGCTAGCTGCAAAAGGTTGAAATCAATTAGTTAACTCATGGAGCGCGCGCGGAGCGCCCTATAAATCGTTACAGAATCGTCAAGGAATTAGGTGCTCGCGTGTTTTTGGTCCCAAAATAATCCTAAGACATTGTACTTTAAGAAAATATTACAATTCGAATTTAGTGCTAGCTGCAAAAGGTTGAAATCAATTAGTTAACTCATGGAGCGCGCGCGGAGCGCCCTATAAATCGTTACAGAATCGTCAAGGAATTAGGTGCTCGCGTGTTTTTGGTCCCAAAATAATCCTAAGACATTGTACTTTAAGAAAATATTACAATTCGAATTTAGTGCTAGCTGCAAAGGGTTGAAATCAATTAATTAACTCATGGAGCGCGCACGCAGCGCTCTAAAGTTCCTTACAGAATCGTCAAAGAATTAGGTGCTCGCGTGATTATGGTCTTAAAATAATCCTGAGACATTGTACTTTAAGAAAATATTACAATTCGAATTTAGTGCTAGCTGCAAAGGGTTGAAATCAATTAATTAACTCATGGAGCGCGCACGCAGCGCTCTAAAGTTCCTTACAGAATCGTCAAAGAATTAGGTGCTCGCGTGATTATGGTCTTAAAATAATCCTGAGACATTGTACTTTAAGAAAATATTACAATTCGATTTTAGTGCTAGCTGCAAAGGGTTGAAATCAATTAATTAACTCATGGAGCGCGCACGCAGCGCTCTAAAGTTCCTTACAGAATCGTCAAAGAATTAGGTGCTCGCGTGATTATGGTCTTAAAATAATCCTGAGACATTGTACTTTAAGAAAATATCACGATTTGAATTTAGTGCTGGCTGTATAGCGTTGAAATTAATTAGTTTATCCGCGAAACGCGCGCTGTATTGATTAATTAATTAATTTCAACACTAAGCTGCTAACACTAAATTCGAATCGTGATATTCTTTTAAAGTACAATGTCTGAGAATTATTTTAATACTATAATCATGCGAGCAACTAATTCGTAGACGATCAGATGACGGAACTTAGTGCTCAGCGCCAACGGCTGGTCTAAGTTAATTATTGTAATTGTTTTACTGTTAGCAATGAACTCAGATTTGGGAAATATATGTTTTCGATCATTTTAGTAACGAATATATTCATGCAGCAATCTTTTTAAGTGTTAGTGTCGACCGCGACGGTTCTGTGTTCAATATATAATGGTATATTTAAATAAATGTTATAATCTGTCAACATTTTATCGTTTTTTTAGAGCACTTAATTAGCACTTAATTAGCACTAAATTATAGTGTACTTATCTTCTCTGTAGGACCATTTTCTGATATGGGGGGGTCCAGCTTTATGGCAAGCTGGACCCCCCCATTTTTTACGCGATTTCCTGCTAAACGGTTCGAGCACCAAAATTCAGACTAGGGCACTTAATTAGCACCTAAATAGCACTAAATTTTTGACCTAGTGCGAACTTGATTTGCGCTGGTGGGGGGTCCAGCTTAATAGAGGTGCATCCAGGCGTATTATGAACAGATATGAACGGCCGTTGGAGCGCGTTTCGTTACACGATAATATCGCGACCCCGCGTGAGCACAAAGTGAGGAGAATGCCACTTTTTCAGCTGTCTCTGCCAAATGTTCGCGTAGTCGCCTTTCTACCTTTCTCGACTACCTTCTCTTCGCGCATTTCTCATTCATGACGTTTGCTTTGTGACCTTCTCCTCCGACGCGACGCTGTGCGTAGTAAACGATATAGGCATGCGCGCGCGCGCGTTGTACTTAAACAAATAATGTTACACTTTCAATCCGGAAACGACGAGTTGAAGGAGCACTTTGCCGCGTCGCTCGCGTAAAAAGATGACTACCATCCATACCATGACGTCATCCACTTCATCCGGTTCCTAGCTATTGCGAGAGACGCACGTTTTCGCGCATTTTCACATGCAGCACATCGTTACCTGCTTAGACAGTCTACGAGTAGGTACGTGGCTATACATTTTCTCGGATGGGCCATAGGAAACAGTGAGAAGGAATGGGTTTGTTTTATGACCGAGATGAATCTACGTGATCGGACTCGGCCGACTCGCCCCGGCGGCGGCGATTCCTCGTCTTTGAACTTTTTTCTCCTTTATAGCTCCGTTCCGATCTCTCTGTATCCATGTAGCGTTGGCAATTTAATTTGCGCAATGCTTGCTGCATTATGAGTTTAAATATTACTTCTCAATAGGTTTACTTTATTAATATTCATAATATATATATTAATTAATAAAACAAATCATGATTAATATATTATACGTAATTTCTTATCGTATTAATAATATTTACTATCCGCAATTGTGTAATTTCTATACAAGTATATCTTTGGGACGAAATTGTAAACGTGAACTTTATACGGATCTCTCGGAATCTCTTGAATACTTTTACGCGGTTTCTCACTGTGATAAGTAAAAAGTTATTAGTAGCATCGTAAAAGCTGCTTCTTCCCATTTATTATTATTGCATTTAGAAGAGAAACGAAAGAAAAAAGGGTAACGAACTAAAAAGAAAGAGAGAGGAGGAGAGTTGAGGAAGGAAGGAAAAGATGAGAAGTATTCCACGCGAGGTTTATAACGAACCGTTGTTTTGCGAGCGTTTTTAATGGGCTCACGCCCGCCTACCCGCCTGAGAAAAGTCTCAAAAAGTCTCAGCTAAAGTCGTGACTTCACGCCTCTCCATCCCTTTTCCCCTCCTTTATCGTCCTCTGTTTTTATTCTGTTTTCTCCCTTTTCTTGTCCTCCCTTCGCTCTGGTAGCAACGACAGCACGGTTTGCGCATTATTTTCCATTTTCTTTCATCCTTCCTCGGCTGCTCATTCTCCGCGGAAAGGTCCCCGCACAAGAAGACAATTTCTTCCTTTTATACTATTCGACGCGCGACAGTTCGCTCTCAGGTATTTCTTCCCTCTTCCCTCTCTCGTTGCTACATTTCTATCAGAGGCAATCGCGTCAAAGCAAGTATGGTATATCTATCGCATATTACATTTTTATAAAATATTGAACATTATTGTAGAACCGACAGAGAGCGCCCATCGCGCGAAAGCGTCTCTGTATATAGTTCGAATTAATCGCTGTATTCGAGTTTTATTTCATTTGCCAGAGATTTTAATCAAATCGCGTTGCTAGGAAAATCCGAAATAAATGAATTTTGGTACACATATACTATATCGCGTTGGAAAATTTGTGGGTGCAATACATCTGTGATGCGTGATTAATTTGGTTTAGCAAATTGAAAATGTACGAAAATTAATAGCATATAATAGAGACGATTTATACGAGATTCCAAATTTACGTTTTATACGTCGCGCTCTACTCGATAATTGAGAAGATACGGGCGGCGGTTGAGTAGACGCGAAAGAGTTCTCTTTCTCTTTCTCTCTCTCTCTCTCTCTCTCTCTCTCTCTCTCTCTCTCTTTCTTTGCTTTTCTAAGAGACATCGCGAAGAATCGCGAACGGGAGACGGAAGTTTTTCAAAGTCACTTTATTCCACGCAGACAAAGGTCGGACTCCTCTGAGAATAATGGATAATCGAGGAGGTCCTTTTGATTCTTTATTACGGCGAAATAAAGGAGCGACTCGTCCTGAGGCAGGCTTGAATATCGGCTTTTCTTCTTACCTATGACTTTTCTTGTCTAAGGAAAGGTACGTGATCTTCCTTACAACCAATATTTCTCAAAATCTGACTGCCGCTCGTGCAATCTAACGCCGGGATCGACGTGCGCATAAATTTCTGTAATCCGCTCGTGTTATCCTTCCGCGAGGTGAATCCCGCGCGATGAATAACTACTTTCACCCCCCGCAGTTTCCAGAACGCGGGGGGATATTTATGGGGCATCCGCTACTAAATAAATCTTCGGCTATACGTTCAAATCCAGATAATGCCCACATCAGGGTGTGTGCGTATATTATGAACGCGCTAAACAATGCAAAATGAATTCTGTATCTAATCAAGTGCTAAATTACTTCAGGATATCTACATGCGCGACGAAACCTTCATCAACCAGATTGTCTTTGCCTCCGAAAAGAAAAAAGATTCAATTTTTCCCAAGACATTGCAAACGAAACTAAGTTAAAAGGGGTCGAGAAAAAGGTCGATCTCATTGAAACGCCGCGTGATAAGGGTTTTCCAAAATCACGGGAGTCGAAGAGCACGCGATAACGGTGCGCGCGGGGGTTTCCTACTTCGTCGAGGAGAACAGAGTCGACGGTCGGAGAGAGAGAAAGCGTCGAAGGATAAATGGGACCGCCGTATCCTGCGACGCGGGAGATTTCCCTCAGGTTTTCCAGGGGAAGACGAGAGACATCTGACGTACGTGTCGCGACGACACGACCGCGAGAATACGAGTTCGCGAGAGTGATCAACCCCCTTCTCCGTCCCTCCGCATGAGTGGAGTCCCACGTGAGTGCCGCGCGCGCGACGCTCGTCTCCTGTTTATACGGGCTATCAGTCCAAGACGCGATACCTAATGCGGTCATTTCCGGAAAAGCCGCAGCGCAACGAAGAGTAACATGCGACAATGAGGACTGCAGATGGTGGAACGACACGCTTGGGATCGAACCCCGTCGATTATTCTGCGCCGCTTTGCGAGCGCTCTCGCGTGACTCAAACGGTTCAAGTTGATGCTGAAGTTGAAGTGAACCTCGCTCTGGTTCTCGTGCGTGTAGCGGAGATATTCGCGTCATATCCGTGATCCCTCTTAAGTGCATCGGGCAGTTTTCCATTTTTAGACGCTCGATCGTTCGGGGAGCGGACACCCGGCGAAGAGAAAAACGCGCACGGCCCAATAAATAAATTCTCGGCGGGGTAGATGGATAAAAATCCGGCGGGTACTTTCCATAAACTCGGGTTTCCGTTTCACATTTCCCTCGACTTTTCCTTAACACGTCGCGAGGGTGAATGGTCCGGGAACGAAGTCATCTCGCGTGGCACGGGATCTTCTCTCAATTTACAGCTCGCGGGGGACAGATTTCTGCTTTAAAACAATATTCTTCGAGATACCCGCTGCGAAACTGGATGCCACCTGCGTCGGAGGCCGTGGAAGAAAGACGGAAGAAGAAAACGTGTTATATTCTCAATATGCACGAAAACGACCGAGGGGGGAACGCACCGAAGCGAGATGACTACGGGGGAGGAGGGTGGCCCATGATACCTCGACTGCCCCCGGGGACGTGTAAACACAGAAGACACTCAACGTTCTGTCAATCGATGACGAGACCTCGGCCGCGCTTTTTTTTTCTCGCGCAGAGAGTCGTGAAAGGGGACGTGGTATCCTCTCTCGCGTCTTGAATTTCGGCGTCGAATTTCACGGACAATGAAGTCGCACTGCCAAATGTCGATGTTTTTCTTTCGAAGGGGGGAAGGGGGCAGATCGGAAGTACGGTAGGAATAACGCGAAAGGAGTACTAGGCGAGAGCTTCCATTCGCGTTGCGCGCTCAAGCGAATATAAAGTTCTCCAAATTTTACAACATGGATTCTCGGCACGCGCGGAATAATGTCTTTCGAGGTAACTTTTGCGTCGCCTGGGAAATAATTATGATAATCCAACTGGGAATAAAGCACGATAATTGGGAAAATCAACTTCGACAATTTTTGTTATATATCTTTTTTATCGTCGGTTGTTTTATCGTAGCGAAATGCAAAGTGTAACCTATGGTACACGTGCGTGCATATGTATGAGTAAAGTTTATTTATAATAAAAGGTGTCCCACATCTACCGCGTACAATGCTTTAATAACGTATTTTAGAGATTAATTTGAGTTGAAAATCTTAAATGAGAATGTCGACATCATAATATATATATTTCAAATTGTAAACGATCAAAGTTGGCTAATGAGATTGCGCAGAGTTTCTGCGTTCAAGACTACGCTTATGCAATCTGTCATCTGTAATTAATTTTCATGAGGTGATATCGATTTTCACTGCTCAGTTGATTTTGCTTTTTGATTTAGGTATTACGTATGCTATATATACAATGATCCATTAACGTTAACAGATTAATTACAAATAATAAATTTTGATTTGATACGCAAATTATGTAATCCTTTCATTGATTTAAAATATTTTCATTGATTTAATATATTTTTGTTTGTTACTTACAAGGAGAAGACACAGTTGACCAATTTTGATCCTCTTGCGTGATAAATTTACATCAAAAATTAGTCGACCCATGTTTGAACCACGTTTTGTCCAATGTAGGTACTTCGTAAATATTATTTTTTTACACTTGAAATTCGGAGTGATTGCACAGTGATACCGATCTGAACATATATAGGCGATCAAAAATCATAACTTTTACATGTAAATAGACATTTTTGATTATATAATATATATAATATAGGTTTTTATGTTTGTTGAAGTGGAGATGATAAATATATGATACTGATGATTTTTAGATTTTAGCAAAACTATATTACGGGTTTAAATATAGATAGTTAATAAAAAAAAACAATTAGTTATATGTATATAATTATTTTATTGACCAATTTTTCTAATAATTTTATAAATGTAAAAACAACGATCAGAAATAAATTAAAAGTTATAACTCATTATATAGAATATTTTTACTTAATCTGAAGGTCTTAATCTAAAAAATATAAATATTTTTACACTTTAAAGCAAATTATTATCTTTAACAACGTACAAAATAAAATAAAAATACAAAGTATTTTTTGAATTCAGAATAATTAGTTACTTGAAAACGTAATACGTATCCTTTATAACCGTAGCCTACATAAGAAATTATAATTTTTACTTCTGCAAGCCTCTACAAGTAATTTATAAGGCAAATAAATAGCCATTATCTAATCTTTATAATACATCTTAATTTGTGAGTTCCTTTTTTTTGTAAAGTTAAATTTGTGTATTTATTATCGAGAAAATGACCGTTTTCCTTGAAATAAATTATCTAAAAATAAATGTAACTTTAAAAGCAACGTACACCTTAATATTTGTACTATTATTTCAAAGTACCTTTTTTAATGACCCATTGATTACTTCATATTTTACCATTTGTTTAGTAATATATTTTTCATTATATTTATTGGTAATATATATTTTAAATATTACCACATGCTTTTCAGTAGTCGAATATATATATATATATATATATATATATATATATATATATATATTCGATATATATATATATATATATATATATATATATATATATATATATATATATATATATATATATTCGATATATATATATATATATATACACGGGGAAATTAATATAGGCTGTCAAACATCTAAGCTTGCTGGACCGTATGGCTTTAATTCTAAATTGATTGTATATTTTTTATGACTCTAAATTTAAGAAACTTCGCAGGTTAATTTAATAGAAAATAAAGCATTTTTTTTTTAAATTTTATTGTTAATTTCTACTTTATATTTTTTTGGGGGGTAAAGTATAAGTTACTTTTAATTGTCATCACTCTAGGATACATTCGGATTTCCCACCTGAGTGCTGAAAATCCAATAGCATATGTTACGTGCCACTGTAGATTTTCAGCACTCTGGTAGGGAATCCGAACGCACCTCTGAATAGAAATTATTTTACCCATAAACATAAGAATATACAACAAAAAATTGGGATATTCTGGAACGAATAACAATTGCACAATTTTTCTAGGAGATTTCAGTGATTTTGCAAACTCCCTGGGCTCTATATATCAGTGAAATTGTGAATTTTGAGATGTTTTTACCCAATCTTACTGATTCACTATTTTAGGATCTTTGCAAAGTCCTTAATCGTGCCTAGGTACTTGTGTAACTGAAAGTTTGTGTCAGTACTAAGGAAAGTAATTTTCTGATATGTGTATAGACAGTACACGTAGGCAGGAGAGGGGCTTCGCGCGGCGTATACGCAACGACAAACGTCTATGATACGCTTTGCGAGAAATACACTCGCCGTCGCGCGTACACTCGCCGACAGAAAGGTTATCCGGTTGAGTTTCGGAACGCATCCCATTTGGAAGTAGATGAGCACTATGCGCACACAACTTGTGCAGTGATTCATTATAAGAGCAGACAAACAAGATGTCAAATCCTCCATCTATCCATCCATATCTAAAAAAGTGTGCAAATTAGAAACTTGCACATTGCTTTCTCATCATTACAGATCGCTACCATTGCTCCTATTTTATTATTTCGCTCACAAAGCTTCTTTGTGAGGAAGCTTGTATTTTATTCGATGCATAATTATTAGTATTTATTTGTTTTGGCTTCCTTATAGAGTAAGCTTTATGAGTGAAATAAAATAGAAACAATGGTAGCGATCTGTAATGATGAGGAAGCAATGTGCAAGTGTCTAATTCGCACATTTTTTAAAATTTTTTAAATCTTTTTATGAATTGATAGAGCTTAGTAGCACAAGTGGGGTTTTACAATCGACGAAACCACTGCCAAAAGAACGGGCTTGGAAAAATTAGCGGGGAAAAAAGACCCTGTTGAGCTTGACTCTAGTCTGGCACTGTAAGGAGACATGAGAGGTGTAGCATAAGTGGAAGATGGCAACATCGCCGGTGAAATACCACTACTTTCATCGTTTCCTTACTTACTCGGTTAGGCGGAACGCGTGCCCCGAGGGCTTCGTGCCCCGGCGGTCACGGTGTTCTAGAGCCAAGCGTGTCAGAGTGGCGTGAGGTCTCGCGGCCGATCGCCGTTAATACTCCCGCGTGATCCGATTCGAGGGCACTGCCAGGCGGGGAGTTTGACTGGGGCGGTACATCTGTCAAAGAATAACGCAGGTGTCCTAAGGCCAGCTCAGCGAGGACAGAAACCTCGCGTAGAGCAAAAGGGCAAAAGCTGGCTTGATCACGAGACTCCTAGAGATATCATCGCAATAATGTCAAATCGATTTTGACTTTGGGATTTATGCTACATGGTCCAATATGGACTTCGCATATGGACTTTTAATAGCGTATAAAGCTGGGTCTAATCAACCAAATTTTAAAGAATTATATATGAAATAGGGATAGAAAGGACTGAAGAATATAATAGAATTATAAATAGCCTGATATCTCAAAATTAGCGGAAATTAGAGCAACCACGAACAACTCTAAAAAAATTCAAAATTTTATTAAAAAAAGAACCCTTTTACCGACTATCGCCAACTTCAATACCATCAACCTTCTTTTAATGATACTCTATATAAAATTAATGTATAACTTATATATGTAACTTTTTGAGCAAAAATCGGTAACTCGCCAAATTCAATACCTTCCTTAAATGATATTCTATCCATCAAATAACTTACACATTTTTTAAGCAGAAATCGGTAATTCCTTCACCGATTCTCGCCAAATTCAGAACAACTTTTCTTTAATGATACTCTATCCATAAAAAAAAATTAAACTCGATATCTCAAAATTTGCGGAAATTAGAGTAATCATGTAGATTTTTTAAGATAAAAATAGGTTACTCCTTTATTATTAGCAATTTTTCTAATTCTATTATATATTCTTCAGTTTTTTCTACCCCTATTTTATATATAATTCTTTAAGATTTGGTTAATCAGTTCTTGAGTTATAGAAATTTTGCTAAATTTGGCGCGCGCACACACACACACACACACACACACACACACACACACGGACATTTGTTAAATTACGATTTTTTGATGTTTACGAACATTCTGAACACATTGGCATCGAAAATTAAAAAAACAATTTTTTCTTCGGTCTTTTCTACCTTTATTTTATATATAATTCTTTAAAATTTGCAGGTTGATTAGACCTAGCTTTATATGCGATCAAAGGTCCATATAAGAGGTTTATGAAAACAAAGCTTCCTTTATGAGGAAGCAAAAAGGTAGAGGAGACCGGGGCGGAGTCGTTTTTGCAATTATCTCGAAATCTGTGTGTTGTGTGAACTCGCCATTAATACTGTAAACGCGGCTTATGGTGCTCACGTGACTAACGGAGTTTAGTGAGATTACGTGCCATGTTGTGATTTTTATCGAGGCAAACGTGTTTTTGTAGGTCGAAAGTAAAACTTCCACGTCAAAAGTTTGTAATATCTTAAGTATTATTGTCTGTCCGAATCTCAAAGTAAGTAAGTGATTCTAAAGAGTAATGCATGCTGAACACGAATCCAGTGCAGTTTTTTTATTTTCATTGAATTCTAATATTTTATAAGCGACCAAACCTAAAACTTATGTTCGGGGCGAAGTCTTCACCAAGCCACCGGGGCGGACTCGTTACTGTGACGACTTTGCCCCGGTGGTTTTACTCTATTTTCCGTTGCAAATGCGTAATTGTATTTCTCAACTGCAGGAAAATGGTACACACTACACACGTACCATCGCAAAACAGCTGCCGTCGACAAGGAGCAGCTTAAGAAGGCAGTTCTTGCGGTAAAGAAAGATAATATTAAGATAAAAGTAGCCGCAAAAAAATTTGGCGTCCCGAGATCTACGTTGGCCGACTGGCTGAGAAAGAATGATAATGATATAGCACATTTGGATGACGTGGCCATACGACATCGCGGAGGATTCATGAATAAAGTAAATTAATTTTTTGAGTTTAGCAGCATGCACTCTGCTCAGCCAAGTTCATATTCATGCAACGTCTTAATTTTAAATCGCAGATTATGAACTCCGAAAGTGAAACTACTTTGGTGGAATACTTAGTACATTGCAACGACATGTACTTTTGGGTTATCTGCAAAAGAAATCCGTGGTTTAGCCTTTAATTTTGCCAAAAAATTGAATCTGAAGATATCAGCATCGTGGGAAGCCGTTCGCATGGCCGGTGAAGACTGGCTAACCGGCTTTCTCAACGACATCGAACATTATCCATACGCAAACCGGAATCGACGAGTTTAGCACGTGCCACCAGTTTCAATCAAACAAATGTAGAAATGTTCTTTACACTGTTAAAATCTGTGATGGATAAATGTCATTTCCTGGCTCACTTCAATCCCACGGATTCTTCCATGTCCCGTCGTGATGATACACGGAACTTGAGCACGACGCTTAAAAGTATTCGAGCGTTTTCTAAAGCCGCTCCGAGGCAGACAACTCGTAAAGGACGAAAATGAAGAACGACCGCCGTTCTTACTGACTCAAATGAAGGAATTGGCGGCTGAGCAGGCGGAGTCGAAGCGGAAAAAAGACGAGAAATCTGCTACAAGGAAGAGAACGACAAAATCGACCATTACCACTACGCCGAGAAAAAGAGGCCGGCTCAAAAAAATGTCACGCAATCAGAACCGCAACCTTCAACGAGCAGTAGGCGAAAAACAAAGTCAAGAAAGCTAAATAATATATGCTTGGAGATAACAGAAAACAGAGCCGATGAAAAAACAGTGCATTTTGTACAGGCGTAAGGCACAAACAAGTGCGCTCGTATCAGACTCTGTTTTTACATGCTTTAACTGTTCAGTGACACTAATAGCAAAAAAGAAAATTGATTTTCCTGAAATTATTTTCCGCTTTCCATTTTTCTACTAAAAAACAATGAATAAAGTGTATACTATTATTTTTTATGATCAAAGATATGTATTTTTATTTAAAATCCAGTCCGAGAATATGAAATGACGACTCCGTCCCGGGAATTTTGACATTTCGATTTTTGCACCTTTGTCGTTTTTACTCTATACCGGTTGAACAAAGCAACGTAGGCCAAAAATGCCCGTATAAATTTTGTAGCCAAGGTTTCACTCTTTATAATGGTATACTATATTTTACTAAAATGATTTATTTTGTTGTTAAAAATCGGCACCGAAAAAAATAGTGACAACTTCGCCCCGGTCTCCTCTATGTAAAGTCGATCCTTGAATCTATTCAGTCTATCGAAGTTTATTGTTGTCGCTTTTCCGCGATGCCGATTGGTTCTTTCCCTGCGCTTACTTCATGAGCAGCTGTCATCGTATATTTTGACAGTTGTGTGTATCAAGTAGTTAATAGTGTAATAGTAATAGTATAATGTTAAAGGCAAAAAGCGCGCGCGAAGCGCGCGTCTGTGATGTCTAGTATATTGAAAATGTTAAAAGAATTGGTAATTGTTGACACATGGTAGCTGGATATTAAATATAAATAGGATGCGTTTCAAAACTCAACCGGACAACCTTTCTGTCGCCGAACGTACGCTGTTCCGAACATACGTTGTCGCACCTCGCGTCGCGACCGCGCGCGACAGCAATCGCGCGGCAGAGGCAGAAACGCATTCGCGTGTGAACAGGGGGTCGAGTGTGTATCTTGAAATGAGGTGAAAATTACACAAGTGAAGAAATTCACTAGTGTATCTACGATTTTATTTGTCGAAATCTACACGGAGAGAATTTTCTCTTAAAATTTACCCTGAAATCATGGTAGTTGTGGGACAACATGTACCACCAAGAATTTTATGCGAGCTATTCTGATTAATATCCACCATAATAAAAATTATTAATATCTATTACATTAAAATATAAAATATGTTTAATTAATTTTACTAAAATATATCTAAAAAATTTCAATAATTTTTCAAATTTTACTAATCTGCTTGGTAATTTTTATCACATTGTTTATAAAACGTTTTTTGTATATTTTAAGAATACTAATTGGTTGCCAAGTTGTCGCTGCCAAGTTTATAGTTAATTTAAGGGTAAAATATAACAAAAAATTCTCTTCGTGTAGTAAAATCTGTTCACTTTTGTAATTTTCACCTCGTTTCAAGATAGGTGGCAACATAGATGACTGTTAATTTGTAAGGTGCCATGACCTTTAACTTATACTTAAAGTTCCTATAAGTAAAGTTGTGCCAATACTGTTGCCTGTTTCTGATTGGCTCCGCCATTTTGCGTTAAACAAAACGCAACTTTAACTTCCGGCAGTTTGAAGTAACTGACAGCTATTATTGATGCATTTATGTAATGGATATACAGTGGTGATAAGTGCTGTGTTATTCACATATATATGAAGAAAACTGTTTTTATTGAAATATTTTTAAATATTGTAATTGTAAGGGCCTCCGTACAATAAAAAATATAAGGAACAAGAAACAGATATTAGCGATTAGAAATAAGAAATCAGGAATAAAGCTGGTTTAAAAATCTATCGTCTATGTCATTCCCTGTTTCCGTTGCTTGTATTTTTTATCGTGCATCCAATTTTATTCTTGATTCTTTAATTCTAATCACTAATATCTGTTCCTTATATTTTTCCATTGTGCGGAAGCCTTAAAATACAATTAAAATGAAAGTGATTGAAAATATATCAGAATAAAGAAAAGATATTTGTAAATTTAATCTGAAAAAAAATACTTAAGTTTATATGTATATTTTTATTATATTTCTACTTATATTTTTTATATATAAAAAAAAACATAAATATGTATATAAAATATCTTGTATTAATATAAAAAATAGAAAATGCCGAATTGTGTAGCTTCTGGATGTTACAATTCGTCTAAAAAAGACGCAATGATGCATATAGCTTTCCACGAGCTTTGCAACGTAAAAAAAATGGATAGAAAATATTAGTGGACCTTCAGGATTCAGTTTACTATATTAGAAATTCTTATTTTCCTTTTTCCCCTCGTTGTTAAAAGTATATAATTATGGTTTACTAATAATTTTTATTTTCGCTATTAATTGTAACAAATGTGACTTACGTATTAAATTTATTATGGCTCTAATATTTTTATTGTCATTTTAGGTTAAAAATTTATAACTTCATCAATTTTTTATTTATTCTTTTATTTTTATTTTTATTCTATTTTTATCTTCTATTTTTTATATATTCTTTTGTATTAATATGCATGTTACGTTCATTATTACAATAAAGTTAAATACCCTTTTTTATCTTAGGTTGCACATTAACATATTATGTAGTAGTTACGATAAAGAATTTATAATTTGCCACCCTTTATACGCTGTTTAACGAAAAATGGCGACTTCCGCCATATTGGCACAACTCTACTTATAGGAACTCTACTTATACTTATGTAGACTGCGGTCTGATTCACACTCACAGCGCTGGAAGCATCGCTGGCGTCATTTTTTTCTTTTCTCTAATTAAAAACGCTCTTCACGCATTAATTGAATATTTTATCTTTAGGCATGATGGTGACTCGCTTGGCGTGAATAGCGTAAAAATTAGTGTTTCGAATAGACCAACAAGATAAGCCTCACTAGCCTCCTGCAATATGTCATAACATCCGAGCTTTGGAAGCGAAGATCCGTTTTGAAGTCTTGAGCGATATCTCACGGACGAGGCGCTGGAACGACAGTTTACAAATCAACAATTCGGTACTTCTGATAGTAACGAATCTCACAAAGAGCCACTGTTCCAGGCCTGAAACGATGAGGCTTCTTTACTCCACTTGTAGCAGGTGCGCTCTTACAAGCCGCTTTAGTTGCTAGTTGTTTTCGGGTTCGGGGAGCCTAGCTTGCCTCCGGTGGACTTGCAATTTTCTTCGTACGAGCCATATTTCTGATCTAGAAGCGAGACAACCTATCTGAACGATGGTCAGTAGGAGAATGCCTGAACGCCCATATCACTCATATATAATAACAGCCGATTCGACTGAACAGCGTTGAAACTACGAAGTAAGTTTCATTTTTCATCTTTATTCTGATGTAATATTTTGATTTTTTTCAAACTGTATTTTAAAAGTAGAAATAAACTTAAGTAAATCACTGACAAGAGACATTTTGATTAAGGCCCACTGTCCACGGAGCATCGCTGCATAGACGCGTCAGCATAGCGTATTTGAAATGACGATTCGCCTACGACAATAATGTTCTTTCCACGAAGCATACTCGAAGCGTACTCGAAGCGTACAATAAGGGTAGAAAAATTTATTTTAATTTATTCAAAAAGATATCGAGTGATGATGAGGATGTGATTGTTTTATACAATTATATTTTTAACGACGTAGAAATAGAAAAAGGTGCTGGCTACATCCATACATCGAAAAAATACTAATTGCAGACTGTTTGTCGCTGCGAGGGAATTAGCTGAAGATGATCATGTATTTCAAACATTTTACAGAATGAGTAAAAATAGCTATCAAAATTTAGTGGAAATGGTAGGTCCATTAAGAAAGTTAATTATATCAACAATATGTAGAAAAAATTTTATTGACTTTTACCGTCGCGTTTCTGAGATATTCGCTTTAAAAAAGTTACAGAAATTGTATATACATATATGTATATAGATATACTCCTATGTAAATATCATATTATGTATCTCTGCTTTTGTACGGTAAAAATAAATTAAATTTTTATGGTACACTTCTGCGACATCAAGAATTGCAATCACGATTTTTTAATTTTTTAAGTCACATATTTTTTTTTAATTTTTAAATAATTTATTTAAATAATATCAAGTATATATATATATATATATATATATATATATAAAAATGGGACAAAATTGCGATTTTTACGCTTTTTCTGTCCCAATGATAACATGTTGTTTATAAATCATTTCTAAGATTAGCTTTACACTGTTTAATCAAAAAAACAAAATTATATTATATATAGCACATATACGACAACCTTCTTAATTCAAAAACAAAATATACCAATATACACTGCCAGTACTGAAAATTTATAATATACATGACGTAAACTATAGATTTTCTGTACTGGCAGTGAATATTGAAACGCAGTCACAGTTAAATTGTAATAAAAGTTCGATTAAACTTCACATAAAATATTTAGAAACTCGGCGCTTTAGCCGAAGAACCGAGAACAAGTGCGTCGCGCGTGGTAGTACGCCTGGCGACCGACAATGCCGTATGCCGGGCTTCGAAAGAATGCAGCGACAAAATCGTGACATTGCAGCTTCGACAGATGTTTATTGCTTTACACTGGTCACTGCATGCGGAAGCGTAAAGTATCTAATACGCGTCTATGCAGCGACGCCTCCGTGGACAGTGGGCCTAACTCGTTTCTGGCGTGTGTCATGCTATATTAGAATATTTCAAATTGTTGTCCGTAGATAGTAACGTTTATCGGTAATTTAAAAAGTGTCTCGTGGAGCAAAAGTTCGCACTTGATATCCAAAGTTAACTCTATAAAATTATTATATTTATATATCTGTTGAGGAACGAATACACAGAAAATCCTAATTCGCCATATTGCTTAATACTACTTCTCACTAACGCCGTTCTGGCGATACAATCGTCAACACTCCGCCCCCCTTGAAAGACAATCTTTCAACCTACTTGAAACTAAAGAATAAGAGACTTTGGCATTCTATAAACTTGAGAGGGGAGTGAGCCTAATCTAAAGCTTCACCGTCTTAACTTAACATACACGTAAGTAATGATGCTAACTGAAATGTAACCGAATAATACTAATAACATGACAAATTTGACGCGAAGTACTTGCAATTAGTATAAGTGAAATCTTCTATTCTAAGGGTTAATTATAAATTCAATAAGGATAATCTTAAAGAGAGCTATATGGATAATAACAATTTTCAAAGGAAATTAAATATAAATTAACAGTCTTCTTCTGCGGGAAGTGGACAGAGTTTTTGGACGGCTCTTTTAAACAATCCAGTGGGCGTTTTGACTGTCGCCACTCTAATCACGTTGTCCTTGCCAGGATGAACTTCCTCCACTCGGCCGAGGACCCACTGTAGAGGGGGTGTATTGTCCTCCTTCAGAATGACTAGAGTACCGACCTCGAGATCCTTGCCCTTATTACGCCACTTATGACGTTTTTGCAGCTCTTGGAGGTATTCCTCCTGTCAACGCTTCCAGAAATGCTGGCGTAATTTCTGAGCATGCTGCCATCGTGACAGCTTGTTATCCGGGACTTTCATATAACTATACTCTGGTGGAAACAACAATGAATCCCCTGTAAGGAAATGAGATGGGGTTAATGCCAATAAATCGTTAGGATCACTGGAAAAGGGAGTGAGAGGCCTTGAATTCAGGATTGCTTCTATCTCCACGAGCAGCGTTGCGTATTCCTCAAACGTCCAAACCAGACCCTTCGTGACAGTGTGGAGGTGACGCTTGGTAGCCTTGACAGCGGCCTCCCAAAGACCTCCAAAATGTGGAGATCGAGGAGGATTAAACCTCCATTCGATTTTCTGACGAGCCAAGTATGTGGCTATGGCTTCTTTCTCCTTTCGAAGAAACTCGTATACTTCTGCTAGCTCTCTCGCAGCTCCGACAAAATTAGTGCCGTTGTCGGACACGATCTTCGAGCAAATTCCTCTTCTCGCCACAAACCTTCTTAATGCAGCTAGAAATGACTCGGTAGTTAATTCCGTCACTAGCTCTATGTGTACGGCCTTAGTGGCAAAACAGGTAAACACGGCGATCCAGGCCTTCGAGATGTGAATCCTTCCCCGCCTGCGACTCTCTCGTACCTGCAATGGTCCGGCGTAGTCTACGCCCGCTGTAGTGAATGGTCTCATGTTATGACGGACTCGATCCTCAGGAAGATCTCCCATGAAGACCTCAGGTGTCCTTGGTTTAGCTCGAAAGCATTTTATGCAACTCTTTGTAATCTTGTTTGCTTCTCGTCGTCCACTTAAAGGCCAATACTTTACACGTGTTGAGTAGAGCAACTGCTCCGGGCCGCAATGGTGAAGCCTAAGATGCTCCTTCCTCATGAGAATAGTTGTAACGTGGTGCTTGGCTGGCAACAATATTGGATGCTTCTGAGTTTCGGGAATGTCGGCCTGTGATAACCGACTACCTACCCTTATGACTCCCTCCTGATCCAAGATAGGACTGAGGGACGACAACTTACTACCCTTGGGAATTGATTGCTGCTGTTCGAGAGCCCGCACCTCTTTCAGGAAAACTTCTCGCTGGACAGTCTTCAATATGATAGTTTCCGCTTGCTCTATTTCGGCTGGCGTTAAAGGGCCACTCTTCTTTGCGCCAAGTAAATTTGCCTTAAAACGCAGACAATAAGCGACTATGCGTTGAAGCTTCCAATAGTCTGAAAATCTTCGTAGGATGTCGTACTCCTCGTTTCTGGTGGCGATTAGTGCAGTGATCTTCATCTCGGACGTATCGCCTAAAATTTCTGGTTGTTCAGGCCATCGATCGGTGACGAGCCACTCAGGCCCTTGCCACCATAACTGACTGGTCTTCCACATTTCCACTGACATGCCTCTGGAAAGAAGATCTGCCGGATTATCCTTGGACGGAACATGACGCCATGTCACACCTTGTGAAAGAAGTTGAATCTTGGTGATTCTATTTGCCACATACGTCTTCCTAATGTTAGGTGACTCTGCTATCCAATTGAGAACGACCGTCGAATCGCTAAATAAAGACACGTTTCGAATCCTGTCACCATAAGCCTTTTTTGCCTGTTCGGTCAGTTTAGTCAACAGCAGCGCCGCATCAAGCTCCAGTCTTGGTAGTGATATAGTCTTGAAAGGTGCGACTCTGCTTTTCGAACAAATCAAATGCGCTTGTAAGGTACCTCCTGACCTTTGTGAAACAGCATACAGCACGGCTCCATATGCCTTTTCTGAGGCATCTCCAAAGCCTACGAGATCGAACTGATTGCTCACATTTCCCGGATTGATGTTTCTCGGAATCTTCATCTCGTTGGTTTGCGGCAGCGATCTATAGTACTCCTTCCATGTAGCTTCTAACTCCGTTGGGAGAACTTCATCCCAACCAGTTTTGATTTGCCATAGAGACTGCATAATACATTTCGCAATGATGACAACGGGTCCCAGCAAGCCAAGGGGGTCATATATTTGAGCTATCTGAGATAGCACCAGACGCTTGGTAACCTTTGAATTCTCTTCTATCGACACGCTGTATTGCAGAACATCTGACTGGGCATCCCATAGAAGTCCCAACGTTTTCATGGCACCCTCCTTGTCTATTTTGAGGAAACTGTTATTGTCGTTGGACTCGGGTAGTTCCTCCAATATACGTGGATCATTGGAACGCCACTTCCGCAGCTGAAACTGTCTCCGTTGCAATAACTCCGACAGCTGCTGTCGCAAGGCTATGGCCCCTTCTATGGTACTTGCGCCAGACAAAACATCGTCCATGTAGAAATCTTCTAGCAAGACCAGGATTGCTTGTAGAAACTCCGATTTCTCATTGTCCAATGCTTCCTTTAGGAACTTCTTCAGCTCTTCGATCTTCAACCTTATTTCGAGAAACATCTTCATCTCTTCGACCGTCAAGATTGCCTTTAGAAACCTTTCCAGTTCTTCTATCGCTAATCTCTCCAAACAGCTGAGGGCTAAATAAGGTGCACATGCGGTGCCATATGTCACCGTGTTCATCCTAAAGATCTGAACTGGTTGCGATGGATCTGATCTTCACAGAATCAGTTGTAAATCTCGGTCTTCTTCGCACACGAGTATCTGTCGGAACATTGCAGCTATGTCCGCCGTTATGACAAAGGGGTGTGATCGAAAGCGTAAGACTATGCAGAACAGGCTCTTCTGCTTGTTTGGACCGGCGAATAACTTGTCGTTTAACGATGTTCCCAACGATGTCTTCGCTGAGGCGTTGAATACAACACGTAACTTAGTTGTGGTGCTGTCCGGTTTAATCACCGGATGATGCGGAAGTATGTACGATTGCTCTACCTTTGTGCTCGTATCTGGGCCTGGTCCCATTAACGACATGTGGCCTTGAGTTTCATAGTCTTCCATGAATTGAACATACGCATTCTTCAATGCTGGATCTCCTCTGAATCTTCTTTCTAAGGAATATAAACGCTGCAATGCTTGATTCCCTGGATCGCCGAGTTTCACTCCGGGTTTCTTCGGAAGTGTTACGATGAACCTACCAGTTTCATCTCGCTTGACCGACTCATGGAACTGCCGTTCACACTCAATCTCTTCTTGGGTGAAACTCCGTTTTTCGAGCGTCTCCTCTTGCTTCCAAAAGCGTTCTAACTGCGCTTGGAGTTGCGCATTTGTGATGAGACCGCAGAAGCTTTTTGGGGTTTCCGAGTTGGCGTTGAGAAGCTCCCCTCCTACAATCCATCCTAGCAACGTACGTTGTAATCTGGGTATTCCCTTTGGTCTTTGAATATAATCCTTGCAGATTAATTGCCAGAAAAGTCCTGCTCCTATTAGAATATCCACTGTTCCTGGCGTGTGGAAATCAGGATCTGCTAGGCTCAAACCCTCCGGCAAGCAAATCAGTTTAGTATTGATTTTGACTTGAGGAAGTCTTTCAGTAATGGCAGGCAGCACGAGACATTCTATGGCTACCTCATAATCCGCGTTCATCGATCGGATTTTTACTTCTACTGTCTTACCGACATTGGTTTGTGATCGGTTGATCCCACTGATGACTTCGTCTCTCCTTTTACATTTCAATCTGAGCTTGTCGACGAGTTCCTGGGTGATCAAATTGGATTGCGACCCTGCATCTAGAAGTGCACGGCATTTGTGCTGGCCTCCATTGATGTCATGGACTATAACTCGGGCCATTGACAGCACCACGCACGACGTGGGTTTTCTTCCAAGGTTGATTACAGAAGATGACTCTTCAGTATCTTGCAAGGTTTCTTGAGTGCCGTGCATTACCACTGCCTTCTGACTTCCTCTTCTGACTTCTTATCGGTTGCAGTCTTCTCTTCTTGCTCTGGATGCAACAGGGTATTGTGCTTCTTCTGGCACCTCCGGTATGCTGAAGATTTGTAAGCCGCGGAAAAGTGTCCTTTGCTTAAGCAGTTCATACACAGTTTCTTCGCTTTCACCTCCTTTAATCTGTCAACACTCGATAGCTGCAGAAAATCCGGGCATCGGTACAACTGATGATTCTTGCTGCAGAGGACACAACCTACTTGAGAGGTGGTTGCCAAAGCTACTTTTCTTTCTTGTTTTTTCCCTGCTGGCGTCTTTGATGCTTCCGACTTTCCCTTGGTCTTGTCAATTATCTCAAGCGTTTGTACTTGCTCATTGAGAAAAGTCAGAAAGTTCTCCAACGTAGGCCGACTTTCCTTGTCTTTTTTGGTTTCTTCTTCCCAACTCTTCTGTGTATTGTAATCCATCCTATTCTTTAACAGGTGTATGAGAAGCTCGTCCTACTTATCAACCGGAAGCTCTAGTGTCTCTAAAGCCTTTAAGTGCGTTCTGACGTGAACGATCAGTTGACGCATTGTTGCTGGTTTGTCCTTTGATACGGCTGGAAAATCAAGCAATTGACTCAAGTGTGTGTTAATTAGAAGCCTCGGATGTTCATAATTGTTTAGAAGAAGATCCCATGCATTTTCGTAGTTTGCTGCAGTCGTGGCCAAGCCTCCGATTACCTGAAACGCTTCCCCTGTCACGGAACTTCGCAGATATTGATACTTCTGTATTTCGGTGAGTGTGTCGTTCTCATGAATCAATGATGTGAACGCATCCTTAAATAAGAGCCATTCATTGTAATTGCCACTGAACTCGGGAAGTTTCAACGTTGGCAGCTTGACCTCCATTCGCCGTTCGCCCCGTCCGCGCCTTCCGTCTTCGTTTTGTGGCTCTGCCCTTGCGACCTGAGCTTGTACCTGATTAGCGGCTTGTGCTGTATCGATCACCATTTGGATCTTCGTTGCTGCTTCAAAATAGATATTTTCAAAAATCTGTCGTTCTGCCTCTTGCTCTGCGGTAGGCAGCACTTTTTCATCTGCGGCGACTTCGATTCCTTCTAATCTTGCGTCGTCAATCTTTTTCTGAACTTCTTGGAAAGCCTCCCACAAGCTTTCGATTTTCGTCGACTTGACCTTTGCTTCGGCAACTGACGTATTTTCATCGACAGTATTATTTATTCGAGTCATCTGACCCTTTATCGTAGCTCGATTCTGCTTCAATCTTCTTACGTCTGCCATTTTCGTTCTCTTGCTTTGTACTCGATGTGAGTCCTCGAATCTCGCGACGTACGCGTTTGTGATCTCTCGCGATGAACGCGTTTACGCACTCGAAACGTTACTTCCCGGTTGGCTGGCTTGAATGCCTCTGCGCACTTGCGATGCGTTTCCACGACACGCCCGACGTGTATCACTCGCGACGTGTCTCTTTCGGCGTGAGCGAGACGCGATATAGCTATACGAGCTATGCCCTGATCACTGGCGACGCGTGTTCACTCGCGACGCGCAAATCTCGTCGTGTGCGAGATACGATTGTCTCTGCCCCGCGAGGTGCTTCCCGACACTCGCGACGTGCGACTCTCGGCGTGAGCGAGCTATGTCCCGTTCACTGGCGACGCGTGTCCACTCGCGATGCGTTTCCACGACACTCACGACGCGGATCACTCGCGTCTCGCTAATCTCGCCGTGTACGAGATACGAGATGTCTCTGCGCCCGCGAAGCGCTTCCCGACACTCGCGACGTGCATGCGCTTGCAACGTGTGCCTCTCGCGATCGCGGCTTCAATCTTTCCTTTGCGAAATAGTCCTCGAGCACCCGCGACGTACGTTTTCACGGACACTCGCGACTCGATATCTCAACGTGGCGAGGTTATTCTTCAGTGCGAATACTCAGATTACACGTTCCGTTGCGACGACTCGATCGGACTCTCCACGATCCGAGCGACCCGATGCGGACGCCCGTTGTTTGACAATGTTACTATGTGAGCGCTTCGACCGGATCTCGATGTGATCGAGTTATCCCTATGCCAGCGTCACGATCAATTCTCGATTCGACTCTCGATTTGCGCGAGCCAATCACAATGACGTGAGCATCCCGATGCGGACCTCAACGTGCGAAGACGGTTATGATGATGCGGGCGTCCCGATGCGGACACTCGGCGTGCGATGTGCTTCACTCTCGCTGTCTGCGACGAGCTACAGCACTTTCCCGATAAAGAATCCCCCGACCGAGGACACTTCCAATCCCGTTTCGCGAGCTCAACGATACGCGAGATCACTCGACGCGCGATGATCGCCGCCCCGATCTTGCACTATGTCATTAACGGATCTCGCCTCCGTTCCGGCAAACCTTGCACTCTTGTCACTTTTCTCGTAACCGAGTGTTCACTTGCGTGGCTGTTCAATGTCCTTGTCGGTAGCCATCGTGTCCTGCTGCGCTACGACGTGTTCGTCCCGCCGTTTACTTTCCTCGAGATTACAGGACACTTTCACTATTTCCCGGTCTCTATCTCGCGACAACCCATTTCTCATGGGATCGTGCCGCCCCACGTTGGGCGCCAAATTTATGTTAAGGAACGGATACACAGAAAATCCAGTCAAATTAAACAGAGCTTTATTCCGTTACCCTTCCTAATTCGCCATATTGCTTAATACTACTTCTCACTAACGCCGTTCTGGCGGTACAATCGTCAACAATATCTTATGAGTTTAATAATCTACAATTAATTTTTTAATAATGCTATATAATAATTTCCATGTTATAATAATATAATTATTTTAATAATTATAACATTAATTACTGCATGTGTACCTCTGCCCTACCGTTGGAGCAAAATATATATGTATAATGTGCCAAGTTTGTGTTTATAATCTTTCAATCTTTTATTCTATCCAACTATATTTAATATACGTATATGTATATAAATTAACCAATCGTTATTTTAATTAGCAACATGTCGTGACAATACAAGCGTAAAAGTAAATGTGATAACATATTGACAGTATAAGTAGAGGAAATAAATATAATATTTGCTTATTACATGGAGAATAAGTAAAATATTAGAAATATTTAATATCTAATTATATATTTTTAAAGAAAAGAGTGAACCCCAAAATTGGATATTTTTAGCCTATTTTGGTGGTCCTCAAAATTCGAATCGAATTCTATGCCAAACGATGCTACATGATGGGACAGTATTCTAAAAAAAAAAAAAATTAAAGTTGAGCATTGGCCTAGTTTTGAAGATACGGGGAATCAAAGTGGCCAAATTCCCAATATTATCCAAGTACAATAGACACAAAAAAGATGTTAAAACTTTTTTTATAATAGTGGTATTTTAAATAAAAAATAAGTCCGAATAACTCTCTGACCACCATATTGAAAATCCACTCCTTCCACTCCTATTACTTAATTTTTTTAAAGGAGTAAAACTATCTTTAAAAGAAGTTTTTGTTAAATTTCTGGAAAACGAATAGAGATACGAAAAAATGTTTCGAATGAAAGTTGTTTGTCTAGAAATACTTGCACAAAAAAGGTTTTTTTTATTTTTTTTGTAGGACTCACTCTTTGGTCGAAAACCCCGCCTGAAGAAAGATAATTTTTAAAAATAAAGGGAATTTCTTCTTAAGGAACTATCATCACAAAAATAAGTGTCGATATATTTTAAAATATAATTGTAAGAAGGTTTTAGTTATCTTAAGTATTGCGAACTGCGATTACACCGTGTACACAACTGTGTTTTACACCGCATGTGATATTTGAAGTATCTTGATATAAAATACTTAAAGGAGCTAGAAATTGACAGAAATTGACAACTATTCTCTAAGAGGAAATTCCCTTTATTTTTAAAAATTATCTTTCTTCAGGCGTGGTTTCCGGCCAAAGAGTGAGTCCTACAAAAAAAATAAAAGAAACCTTTTTTGTGCAGAATTCCTAGACAAACAACTTTTATTCGAAATATTTTTTTGTATCTTTATCCGTTTTCCAGAAATTTAGCAAAAACTTCTTTTGGGGGTAGTTTTACCCCTTTAAATACTTCAAAAAATTAAGTAATAGAGATGAAGGGGATGGATTTTTAGTACGGTGGTCAGAGAATCATTCAGACTAATTCTATTTAAAATACCACTATAATCAAAAACGTTTTAACATCCTTTTTTTGTGTCTATTGTACTTGGATAATATTGGGAATTTGGCTACTTTGACTCCCCGTATCTCCAAAACTAGGCCTATGCTCAACTTTAATTCATTTTTTAGATTAATGTTTGTAGAACGCAGTGGTATATAAAAGAGAGATAGGCTCAGTCGAGATCACACTTGATAATACTTTATTAATTAACGACTTTATAAGCGTGTCGTCGTGACAACTGTTTCAACGTATATAACGAACGTGAGCGAGAGAGCGGAAGAAGAAGAGTCGCGGAAGAGGAAGCTCACATAGCGCACCGCACAGGGAAAAACGAAACTAAAAATACACTAGATATATCCGCCTTAAACTATGAACTAAACCTATATCGCTTCTTACTAGTTGTTGCTAAATTACCAACAATGTTCCATCATGTAGCATCGTTTGGCATACAATTCGATTCAAATTTTGAAGGCCACCAAAATAAGCTAAAAATGTCCAATTTTAGGGTCACTCTTTAACGTATATTGGAACAATATTAATTATATTTTTACTTTTACATGATTTTTACCGTACTTATTATATGTTATAATAAGATCTTGAAGCAAACCACTGACTAGTTATGTGCACTCATGGATGAAATAGACCATCTCTCTGTTCTATATCGATATTCGTTCTGCTATTTAAATTTTAGTTATGCTCATGCTGGGAGGATTACTATATGTCCTGAGATTCAAGTTGTTCGACGATAGTTTTCAACTGTGCAAATAATCTCAGACAGCACCATGTCCGAAATTGGGACATAACACGTCTTTTAGACGTCCAATAACTATGCGTATATTATTAATATGTAATTATTTTTGACGAGCCATTAAACTATTTTTTTTGTTCGCGCATATATCAACTTTTTTAATTGTATCAATCGTACTATATAAAAAGCTTCATAATTTGCACAATAAAGATATAATTTGTTGAGTTTTAATTTGGCAAATGGTAAATAAAACATAGAAGTTATATATTGACGGTTTAATCAAATAACCATACTGACCTGCTAAAAATAAATACTGCCTGAAATAAAATTATCATTTAACCATATTGATCAGAAAAATCAAGTCTTCCAACGCATATTTTTTGCGTGGGATATCGAGCGGTTAGATTTAATACAGAACAGTGCAATCATTCATCTTCCCAGCTAAAAGCACTTTTTTACTCGCACTTCAGGCGAGTATTTTGCGGAAATCGTTTTTCGAGATTACGAACGTGCGGTGTGAATGAAAGGATAGGTAGAAAAAGAGAAAGAGAGGCAGAAAGTTACGAGAGAACACCTCGACCGATAATCAATGTTTCACAATTTGCCAGTCGCCGGGTAATAAATTAAAGGAATTTTATTCGCGTCTGTACATAACCGCGTTAAATATTTACATCCGTCGCTGATTGCGAATAGTGGTTGTTCATTTCATCATTCATCGAAACCTGATCAAATACCTGATCATACACGGATCTTCCGCGTTACGTGTCCGCGCCGTCCAAACGCGTGAAAATCACGTCCGGAAGAAGTTCCGCCTTTGTTGTTGCAATTCGAAAACTCCGTTATACCAAAATACGTGCCAAACGAAGGATTGTTTTTGTCCTTTTTTTTAATCCCTTCATTGGCTGATGCAACTACTCTATACATTGTATATCTATAATTGCAAGCAAATATACCAGAATTTTATGATAATAATTACACAGATGTTCCAAAATTGTAGATGCGGATGGTACACAATTTTAAGTTTCGGTTTTAATGTTATTTGCATATATTTGCTAATGCTAATTTTATAACACGTGAAAGAAAAGATATTCATAGTAACTGATAAAATAGATGTAACGAAGCTATAGAGTTATACAAATGATTTACGCGTAAACGTATTTTACTTGTACAATACCATTATTTGTTGAAGTTCAATACATCAATGTCTTGAAACCAGAGCGGCTAGATGACATATGATATGCCATTTCCTCTAGATCAAAGCCATCGGGAGTAATATTGGTCGTTTCAATTTCAAGGTATTACTATGTTACACGGGGGTAAATGTGTGCACATGAATCATCTCAAATAATTTACCCAAAATGTTTGTTGCATCAATATTTCCATGATAGCTAATTCGTCTAAAACGAGCATCAATATTTAAACGCGAAGATGTATGTGTGTATGTGTGCCCTCGCATATTTTTCCTGCTTCGAAAAAAAATCTTGTTACTCAACATACTATAATATATATCTGTCTTTATTAATTTTACGAAGTACCAAAGACGCCGAAGACCAGCGAAAAATCTTTTATTAAATATAATTTTGGAGATATATACATATATATATATATAAGATATTCTGTAGTTATTGATCAGATGTAAAATTGCACGTGCATAAGTATTTGTGGATATGCGTACATGCGTACACGCGTACACGCGTACACGGACGTGTTCGTGAAAATCGATTGCGATGCGGCATAGACGTAGACGGACCGTGAGGGATGAGCCCGTTGGAACGAAATGTCCAGGGATGAGTTTGGGCGGTGGAAGGGGGAAGGGGGGGGAGATGGGAGGTGAAATGATACCGGTCGACCTGACAGGGGGTTCATTCTGTATTTTATGGCTGACTCCCCCTGCGCGCCGAGGTGTTACTAGCGCGGTATAGCCATTGGCGATAAGGTGATAAGCTCAAATGTATTGGTTCCTATCAAATCGTACGCGCGCTTTACTGCTATAGGCAATCCCTATATAAACGCCAGACGCATCTCCACCTATTTCTCTATCACTCTATCTAGCGTATTTAAGGAAGGCATTTTTGTTATCTCTTAATTATCAGAAGGCGATTTTATTGGCATGCATCACGCTTTTGTATTTCGTTTCGTCTATTCTTTTATAATTTTACATGTTCTTTCGTGAATCGTGATTAAATAATTCCTCGTTTTCCTGTTTGGATAGAAGCAATTAAATGTATATGTATGGTATCCAAGTATATTTCGTTTGACCTTTTATAGTAAGCAATTTTTTGTGATTTAGATTTAGAATTATATATACACGCGCATATTTTTCCCTTTTATGGAAGAAAAGGCGCTATTTAACATTTAATAGCAATTTTGCACATACATCTTGATAGACTAGGATATTTATATACTGTTAGAGACATTTTTATTTGTCTTATGTTGTTTCGTGTAACACCGCTATTTTTATTTCATTACATTGTACTGATCTCGCGTACTGATCAATTTTCATTTTGTACATATTATTATATATTATATGCGTTTCTCTCTCTCTCTCTCTCTCTCTCTCTCTCTCTCTCTCTCTCTCTCTCTTTCTTTCCTTTCATACGTAATGGTTTCTGTATGTTGTAGGACAAACTCACGAGTTTTTGCACAAAGATTCATCGTAGCGAGCGGATAGCGCTCAGAAAATTAAATTCCTGCCGCGCGAAACGAGGGGATGGGAGAATAGCAAATAAATTACGTTCAATTTCCATCATCGAGAGAGCGAAAGTGGAAGATAAAGTTCGATAGAGATACGATAAGGGGAATGAAAAGGGTAGGAAAAGAAAGACAAAATAATAAAGACGAAAAAAGAATGGGAGCCTCTTGTTTAGGAAACTCGGTGTGTTCTGGAGAACCAATAATAACTACGCCGAGCTTTTATTAAGAGTTGGTTAAAAATACAAAAAAACAGTCTTTTTTTTACCTTTAGGTATCTTAGGGGAGACCGGGGCTCGTTGGCACAGTTTTCACAATTTCGGCATTTGAGTTTTCAAACAACTAATTATCATGATTAAACAGTACTAATATAATAGAGAGAACCTTTCTCTACATTTTCATGCTAGGAACGCTTTGGTATACTGTATATTAGTTTCTTTGTAATAAGTGAAATACGAACATGCTGCATCGTAGCCGACTTACCCCGATATAGTAGGGTAAATTGGCTATGCGACAAAAGTCGACGTTAAATTAATGAAAACATAATAGAAACACAAAACGGGTATGTACTTCTTGAACAGATATGTACTTTTTGATAAAGTACATATTTGATAAAGATTGTATCTTTTAGTTATTTTTTAACGATTGAATAGCAAAATGCTGTTACAAAAAAACAATTGTAAACTATTTTAGATATAGCTTTCTTTAACATAAAAATATTAATATAAATATATATATTTAGCTTTTATCAGCATTGTAAGTAGCAAATCACATACTCACACAGATCTCACGCGCGTGGTAACAACAAGTCAAGCTAAGCGTGCCTTGATATGAGCCAACATACCCCATGCATCCCTACATACGTTTCATTTCAGTCATTTTATTACAATAAATTACTGTTGTTCCTCAAAACTCAAAATAACATGCAGTAACAGAAACTTTTCTTTTAACTAATAATACTTTGATTTACTTCTCAAGCTGAAGAACATTAATATGATTTTTTGAAACGCTTAAAAATTTACTTGACACCTCTTGAATCAGAGTTTTTTCTTTTTCTATTGTAATACTTATTTAATTTAAATAAAATTTTGGGAAAAGTACCTATGTCATAAAAAAAATATTTTGTGATAACTTTTCCATTGTTTTTTTCACTATAAATATACATACAAACGGAACGCATTGCCAACTTGCCTCTTGTGCCAACGAGCCTCGGTTTCCCCTACAGCGGAACGGAGATCACTAATCGCAACACTCATTACGCTCGAACATAATCAATTGCTTGCTTTTACCCTCGTTTGAGTTCAAGCGGTTCTAGCTTGAAAATATTTTTCACGTGCTCTTTACTAGATTTTGTACCAGCCGGGTTATTTTCCGGCAATTTGAAACCCACTTGGGCACAGCATAGAAACGAGCTCGCGGAAAACCTCTCATCGTAAATAGAGTACTTAATCGAATACGTGTCAAGGGAGCGAGTGTGTGCGATCGGACAAAGAAATGCGGTATCGCGTTTATATCGTTGGAACGTGGTACCGAGTCGGTGTAAAGAAAATTTGATATAGAGAACTATTATATAGAGACACATTATAGAACTTTGTGGACATTTTCTTTGATTTTTTCTTCAAGTATGTTGAATTTGACGGAAAAACTGAGAAACAGAGATATGTTTACCGTAAAATTGCGAAATTTTAACTTTATTTTATTCGTAAAAATAACAATATAATTTAAATGTTAGTATATGTATATAGCTTTTATATGTTCGCAAACGTACCGTTTTACGGGACATATATCCGAGATTTACTGTTCTTAGAATTCTTTAGATTTCTTTTTTGTATCCTACTGCTTTCATTCTCTGAGCAGGTCAAAATACTTTTGACATATTTGCATTGAATGCTTTTTGTATAGCAATTTTTTTTTTAAATCACTAAATTTATTAAGATTGCCAGGACACTAGCCAAGAAAGGAATGTTCGCTAGCGATATTAAGGCATCACCGATAGCCAATAAAATCTCTCACGAGTCATTGAAAAGTTTCCTCGATAAACGATTTTTATGCGCGAGATGCATCTCGCAATATAATCCTTGACAGACGTTGCACTTAATGAGAGTACAGAAAATGATGAAAAAAGTTTCTCGTCGAGGGACACAAAGCGCAATGAACGGAACATGCAGCAATAGAGTTTATACTCCTCTCGGTTTGATCATTATTAATCGCTGCGTCGTCGAGAACAAGCGGACACTTATTATGAATCGTAAAGCGTTAATTTAAGCAAAGGGAGTAACGTAAATACTTCTCCCCGTAAGGGCTTTCCGGGTGACAATATCCTTGTAATCACTTCCATCCAAAATTGGAGTTTTCGAGGCAGGGTTCCGGGGCAGGCCAACGAGAAATATCGCGCTGAGCCACGGATTTATAAGGAAACCCCGTCCACAATATTCGCCAACTTTCTCCGAAACGACTTTACTTCTTAATAAGATTCAACGTTTCAAAATGAAATTCGAAGCTGTGTGCAGGACGAAGAAGGTCGTTTGGTGGCAGCAGTATGCTGTTGCAAACTTTCTCAGCCAAACTTTTCGAAGCTTCCTGTGTCTTTTTTTCTTCTTCTAAGGAATGTATCTCTAAGAGTGGAGTCTTACGGGGAAGGAGGGGGGAGGTTACGCATCTTGCGTTTCGACAGCGTTTCACGTAAAACACTTTTATTTGTCGTTTCTTTACCCTACCGTTTTCTTTGTACGGAGCTTAATGCAGGTTTTATACAACGCGTCTTACTGTCCTTACTGATTTTATAAGCGAGAAGAAGCTTGCGAATCGTATTATTATTCGCTGAATATATAATTCGCGCATAAATCGTGAACACTTCCATAGGCTCGCAGTGAGATACGAACGGATGTTTAAGGTAGGCGTCTTGCTACGTGCTAGTCATGTGACTGTTTGTAGGTTTTTACGTTCAGAAATATATTTCAGGCAATTTTTGCTAAGGGAAAAATAATTTTATGAATTATGGTGTAAACGTTCATACGTGACAAAGTATGTTACTTTTTCCAAATTATGTGATTTTTTTCATTTGACTCCGTTTTGTTCAGTTGATCATGCGAGTCGTCGAGAAAGGTTACAAGTGAGAAAAATACTTTTTGATTAAATTTTGACAATTACTGAGAAAGGGTTTCAAAACGCATGACAGGGGTGTCAATCACTATCCAATTCGGCTAAGAAAGACGAGCCCCATAACTTGCAACTACAGTGATTAGCCAGCGGCGTTGCCAAGTCTTCCCAACCTCACCTCGACCAAAAAATGTCTGCTCGATTACCGCATTTTCACTAAAATAAACTAAAAAATTAGCAGCGAAATCTCCGGTAAACTATATATTTTATGGTTGCATCGGATTCTTCGAAATCTAATGTACAAAAAGCTATGTTTTTTCTCACTTCATCTAATCGAAAAATGCGAAAATATGCTATTGAAACCATGATAGAGCCTTCTTTTTCTGGCCGTCTGTATGAAGTAATGCAAAATTTGTGATTTTTGAGATCGATTTTCTAGAGTAAATAGTCGGTAAAGAGCCACAGAAAAAATCGACTGCAAAGCTGATCATATAATTTGATAAAAATCCGAAATCGAAAACTTTATTTAATACATGCCCTGACGAGACGACTATCTTAAGCGAACGTATCTTCTCGAATCGATGCTATTATATTTTATTAGCGAATCGCGAAGAAAGGCAACTTTGTCGCAGTTCTATCTGGCATTGATAGGTATTTATTGCTATCAGACGACCTGCGATCTCACTACGTCTTCCTCCGTCTTCTCGCCGCGTCTATACTTTCAGCCAGACCTCTTCTTTCTCGTTTCACTCGTCATTGTGCTCTCTTTCTCTGCTTTTTCCCTCTTTAGCGAACTCTCTTGCACACACTCTCTCTCTCTCTCTCTCTCTCTCTCTCTCTCTCTCTCTCTCTCTCTTTCTCTCTCTCTCTCTTTGTCTGTCTGTCTACTTAACTCTATCTTATATATCAACTTCTGTGTTCCCTAGTCGGAGCTTATACTAACTTCGCTCCTTCTATAACTCTCGCGAACTGTTATCGCCTCGTTGTGTACAGGGTGTCCCCATTTCCGCGATCGTTCGAGCATTTGCCACAACTTGGAACAGAAGCTCGCGGACGCTTCGAAACGTGAAATTGATTTCACTCGGTACCGAAAGATTATTATCGGCAGACGGCGTTATAATCCCGACGAAAGTTTATTCGCACTTATAAATCGACTCTGTATATTCGAGACTCTGTGCTTCCGGACCGTGCTGGGAAATTACTCGGAAAATTCTGTATGAATTTTATTCGCGATTTAAATCAACTTCGGGGGTGTTCTTGAATTAAAATGTAAGATTTATCCCTGCGCGCGTATAACCGGGCGAGCAGCAAATTTAGACCAGGTTACATAAAAAAAAGAACGAGTTTATTTTCTTTTCTTTTTTTTTCTCGAGTCCGAGGGAAACCATGTAGAAGCCGCGATATTTTCCGGCATCTCTCTCCCTCGTTAAGCGGGGCCGGCTGTTCGGCGGAAGAGCGGAGGAATCGTAATTTTTCTTACATGCTACATGAATTTCCTCGAGAGCATTGGCCATCGGCAATCGGCCGTGGACCGCGGCCATTGGTCGGGACCGTGAAAATAAAACACCGCCGTGGTGGCCGGAGGTGGGCGATCCGGGAGAATCAGAGTTATCGACGTCGTACGACGCGGAAGGAAAATGAATGGTATGAAAGAAACAAAGGGTGGAGAGGAGCGACGAGTTTCGACAAGCGCGAACGAGAGCGGGCGAGAGAAGGAAAGAGGACGGCGGGTAGGATTGGACAACATTAGGGGAAAGGGAGAGGACGGGTAGGAAGTAGAATCGAATGATTCTGGCTGACTGATCAATTTCATACGCTTGGACCTCCTACGGCGGGCTATCCATCACGTGGCATTTGACCCTTCGTTTCTTCGATTTTTCCTACCTCCAGCTGGTCGTCCGGCGCGCCCCCTAATTCCCATCCGGGCCCCTTTTCACCCTTCTCACGCTGTTTTACCCCGTCGGGAGATCGCGATATCGCAACGGCGTAGGAGAGGTAGCGGGGGAGGGGCAGATCGCTTCCGTCGTCGTCGCGACGACAAAACGCCTGCAAATTGCTAGCGAGTTACGAAACGCTGATCTCCCCCATGAAAATGAAACGAATCACCCTTTGTGCCGAGGACGTCTTGTTTTTTTTCCCCCGTTTCTGTCATCGATCTTTCTTCATTAGCAGCGCCGCGGATTACGGCGCGGCTTGTGCCACAGCGTTGCTCGCATACATATTTATATCGAAAAAAGAGTTGCCGACGCTGCCATCGCCGCCGCCGCCGCCGCTACTTGCCGTCGTATTCGCCATTGTGGTTAATCCTTTTTTGCTAGTTTGAGCTGTCAAAGCGTTTTTTACTTTTTAATTTATTGCTGCGAGCATTAAAAACAAAATTGTTGCGGGCGAATTAAATTAAGCAAAAAAAAAAAAAACAAAAAAAAACATTGATGCCCATGTCGAAAAAATGATTGGAACTATGGTTGGCGAAAAATTTGCAGCAGACAAAATTGGTCTCTACGTATATTTCTAAATTTTCTAATTGAATCTGTTGCTATAAGTGGAATGTAATTTTTTTCGAGTAAGACAGTTTAATTAGAGCTTACGAGTGATTAGAGGAGTTTAAAATGATTAAACTTGCCTTCTCGGATCTCCGTTACAACTCAGGATATTTCGCAGATCTCGACTCATCTTAGTGGCTCGCTCTGAAATCAAGGGAAAAGCACAATTTAATGAGGTTTTTTACGACAGCGAAAAGCTGACCTGAAGCTATAAAGCGCGGTATTGTTCGCGCAGGATTGCGAGCACATGCTGCTTACGATTACGACGAACGCGATACCACGCGTTACGTCATGCGCGACTGCGACCGATACTCGACAAGACGCGTGCACTTCCGGCTTGCGCGCAAGTCGGAAAACAACAGCGATTTTGCGGAGAACAGTGGAAGGGCGGAAAAATAAACACATTCCCGTAGTGGCACCGGTACGGCGGTACGTGAGTTAAAACATAAGACTACACGGGATTTATCCCCGGGGACATATCCGCGAAGTTACGCCGCCGCTTGTGGGAGCGACGGGATGCCGGAGCGTACGTGAACAGAAGGAACGTGTGTATCTTTAATTACAGCGGGTATCTGAGATAGGACACGTGCAAAAATATTGATCGGAATGACGCGCGCGCAGTCATTCAGTGATCAATTTCAATTTACGATATCGACGGGAGGATCGTGGAAGCGGATTTTCTGGATAATCTTTCGAGGAATTTCCCGCTGCATCGGAAGTGATCAATTAACTTTTTCCAAGTAACTTAACTTAATCGGTTTTAACTTGTAAATTTCTATCAGTCGGATATATTGAATGAAGGAAAAAATCCATATTTTATATTTTATATTACCCGTTAAGTATTGTTCGACTATGTGTTTTCTCCATACGGTTTATTTTTATTTTATTGTCATTGTTTATTATCATTTATTTGTTTTATTTTTATTTTACTGTCATCGTTTATTTTTACGAAAACTAGATTGGACAAACTCAGAAGCTTCAAACATTGTAGTAATCACTTTTGCCTGCTAAAATTTAATATTGTCGAAACTTTAGAGTAGCGCGGCTTGCGGGATTATGCGTGCGCACAATTCCAGCGATAGGAAAATCCTCGGAGACAAGTAGATATTAGTAGTAAACAGTTTTCTCAGCGTTGTTAATATATTATTCAGTTTTAAGGAGATCGCCCTGTTCCAACTATCCGCGTGATATTCTATTACGGAAGGTTCCCCTCCTGGGATTTTATCCTGAGAAACTAAAACCAGAGCATGTCTCTATCGCATGCAAACTGACTCGTTACTGTTTGCGCTGCGTCACGTAATTTCTATTTTGTATTCATACCGGGAGCCTGCAATGTAACATTTTACGTAAATGAGCTTTCACAGAAATATATTCGTTAGTAGTTCTTGCGAGGCGTCGATACAACAATTTGTTAACTGCTTGACCAACTTCTTTTTGATAATTATGCAGAGATAGGGAGCCACCTCCGATTTTTCAATAATTTTGAAATATGTTATCAAGGTCGTCACGTAGAGTAATGTTGTGAAGATTGCAGCCGGCGCTCGTTTATGTTTATTAAAAGGATATTAACAAATATAACTGAGAAATATAACAGTTGTGCGTCAGTATACTAAGGGAAGTAATTTGCTGATGTAGTGTATATAAACAGTACACATGTAGGCGGGGGAGGGGCTTTTCCCCTCTTAAAAAGTTGAAAATTTGAACTGTATAATGATATATATAGACCTCGTTTCGCTCTATAAGCAGAGGTGGGATGGAATAGATCCCGCTTCGCGTAGACGGTTCTCTGGACAGCATTGTACGGTTCGGATTTTCAACTTTCTACACGCGAACCGAGATCCACTTCCATTCACCTCTGCTGCAGGGGGAGGGGCGAGGCCCTTTTCCCACCTACATATGTACACACACAGAGAAGAATATCATTCTACAGCTAAAGAAAACGATTACTTATTTTATTTGTTTTAGGTAATATAGTTTTCTTCAATAAAGAACATTTTCTTAATAATAGTTTTAAGATATACTTGGCACAAGTCTTAAAAAGGCTCATCATTTTGTGCTCAAAGCAAGAATTTATTCTTTTTTCAAGAATATTATATTTAAGTACTTATATGCTTCTTTTCCGTAGACTCTATATATAAACCGAATTTTTTCTTGTATTAATTAAATATTCTTGTTTGAAGTGTACTAGACTTGCTGAGATCCAGAATATGTTTTTAGTAAATGTGACGCTTGCGATGACTTTATGGTAGATTTGCGGATATATATATATTAGGATGGTCTTTATTTTTCGACTTTTAAATTTATTCTGCGGCACCCTCCAGAATGTTTCCAATTCGCAAAAAAATAATCCCTGCCAAAGCTCAGCTCGATCGGATAACAGAAACCCGTGCCCCCGGACTTTTAAACATTTGAGTTCTCTTGGTATTAAGGAGGTTGAAGCGATCCAGTTGAGTCAATTGACGGTTTAGAAAAAAGTTTTTTTATTAGGTCATTAAAAAATATGTATTAGGTATCATTTTATTCTCCATATACGCTGCTATTGCATAAAACGTATAGTAAAAGTATCATATTATGCATCTTTATATTTTAATTAGCTAAAAACGAAACACTTTTTTGCCAATGCCAACTTGAAAACTTGTGGTATTGCTAATTATTTCAATATAAAAATGGCATGAATATATGTTTTGCCGTTGTTGATAGAATGAAATAATGATTCTTACTGGTAGCTCCCTTGACAATTAATCGATTTTTTAATAACTTTCCGTCGATTATATTAAATACGATTGAAACTTGGCAACGTTTCACTTTTATGGGGTTGGTAGCAGTACTCGCCTTCGTGTTGAGCCACGTAACGGCAGTTGCTAAACGTAAACATGCCAGTGAATTTTCTGTCATTCTGGATAAGATTAGGTGCCCGCGATTTGGCTGTACCCAAATCCTGTCGGTATGTGCACGTTTTTGGTTCTCTTCCGTGCTGTGTCTACTATTTTGTGGTAATGTCAACGATTTTTGGGTTCTCTTTTATGTTATGTTCACAATTTTTTGGTTTTCTTCCGTTAGATTCATGATTTTTTGGTTTTATTTCCAAAGAGAATCAAAAAATCGTGGACATAGCACGGAAGAAAACCACAAAAATGTGCACATACCGACAGGATTCGGGTACAGCCAAAACGCGGGCGACGCTGCGTTGCCACATCTACCTACTCGCGAACTATCAACTGCTATTTCAGTCTAATTTCAATCGCTTTAACTTGTAATATATTTGTTATTAGATGGTGAACACGTGTTTTCTTGCGTTCTAAATTTTTGCATTAATTTACTGTATGCGTAGGCACGTTTTTTGAGCATTTATATAGACTAGATATTAAAGAAAATTGTGGGATCAATCATCGCCGTCAACGCTTTCTCCATTATAACCCCATGTAAAACGACGAATTTTTGGAAATTAATATCTCAGCTTCTGGATGGTCAATAAATCTGAAATAATTCTCACACATTCGGTAGATCCTATATATTTCATATATATTTTTTACAAACTAAAATCTAGAGTTGACCAAACTGCTTCAACCTTCTTAAACTGTTATTTATTCCATCAACATTGCTTTTTAAAGCGTATTTTCCACAAAAATTGGCCTAAAGCACTTTTCTTTTTTTAACATGTGTGTCTTGCTTTTCTGCATCGTTTGAGATCTTATACGTCTCATTTAAACAATAAGGTAAATTGTTAATAACTAAAAAATAAAAATAAATAGTTATTACATTTATTGCTTGATCAGCTGAAAAAAATTATGTATGGGCTACAAAAGATATAATAGTATGTTTAGAGCCAAAAGAAGAACAAAAATTAAAAGATTTCATGTTTTTATTAAAAACAATCAGTTTTTTGCGGCTAACGTTATCTAATAATATTTATTGCAATAATAAGGTTTTCTTTGTCAAATCAGAGAAGCGGCAGCGGTAATCTTTTACAACAATAAATACTGTTTTTGATCTTCGTATTTTCTAGTAATTAATTTACTGTAATCCTCCATTAACTTAACGCCTCTTTCCGTTGTATCGTTAACAACTTTTAATTTGGATACAATTTGAAAACCTTTTTTAAAAGTTCGTTTTCTGACCAGATTGACGAGTCAGTCTGCATAAAAAATCCCGACTAATATATTAAATCTGTCGAAAAAATCAACTGTTTTCGCAGTTACAAAATGTTCAATATTTTTTTTTAGCACTTCAAGAATATTGTGTGCTTTTATAACTACGCGCTTAACATTTTCATTTGTCGATATTTTTTCTGGATTCAATCATCTATTTTTTCGTATCTGCGGATATTTTCTGATCAAAAAACGCAAGCGCAACAGCTTCAGGACTTAAGTATAAATATTATTAGGTAACGTTAAGGTGCCTTTTCATGCTGACGCTCGACGCTTGATTTGGGCGTCAAAACTGGTCACGTGACCAACTTCATCGGTAAGAAGGCGAAATAGCATCAAATATCAAATATGCTGTGTCCGTTGGTGGGTCGCGAGTCGCGAGCCCACGAGAGCTTGCGCGCGCGACGCGCGCGTTGCGAGAGAGCAGATCGCGGTGGTGAGGCTATACGTTTCGGCGCGGCGCGATTTCACGCGTGTTCGCGCGTGTCTCGCGCGTGACTCTTTCCTCTCCGCACCGGCGGTGATTTAAAAACGAGCGACACACCGCATACTTTGGTGTGTTGTGCTTTATTTACTTCTCTACCTTTCCCCTTATCTGGGGCGTGTGACTAGTGTCGAGAGTGTCGGCGACCCGTCCGAAAATCCGTGACGGCGTGCTTCCGCGGCCCTCCTTCCCTCCCCCGTCTACTACCTGATCGTCCGTTTGCGAGACGCGTCGATGAACGCAACGGTGCATCGAGCGAGTTCTTTTTCTTCCTCTCTTTTTCGCTCTTTCTCGCCGGCATGGCAGATGACTTCGTGAAAAATCTTCTGAAGCAGTGGAACTTGGGATTTTTGATCTCCAATTTTGAGCGTAAGTAAAAATTTAGTTATTATAATCGAGGTTATATGGAGGATTCACACTGCGTCCGATGTTCGACGTACGACGATCCGATATCCAATAACAGAATTTAGTATTAGAGACAAAAATTTCTTATTGGATGTCGGATCGTCGTACGTCGAACATCGGACGCAGTGTGAATCCTCCAATAATCTTTTTCACTAAAACAATACATATTTTTCTGCTTAATCTAAATTATATAACTAAAACTATTATTAAAATACAGCAGTAAATTTTTATTCTATTTAATTCATTTACAGAAAATGCAATCAACAAGCATGTATTTTTGAATTTCAATGAAAAATTGATTGAGAAATTGATTCCCGTATTAAGACATCAATTTATGTTCAGTCAAAAATATGCTAAATATAAAGAAGAAATAGAAGTACAAAAGCTTGATTTATCCGATACTGTATTGCATGAAAGTGACATAATGGGCATGCCCATTGAAATCAGAGACGTTGTCTATATTTCACCTGAACCTTATCTTGTCGTTGCCACTACGCAATCAAATGCTGATTTACCTGCACCTAATGAAAATGCTAAAAACATTATCAATGATAATGGTTAAGTTTGCTTTTATCTTGAACAATTTACTTTGTTTTTGCATAATATTGCAATCGTTCTTTTGTAGATGTGGAACGAGAACATTTTCTGGAATTATTAAGTTCAAATTTCTCAGGTCGCCTTGTTGTGGCTATTTATGAACAGACACATATAAAGTAGATACTGCTTTATTAGCTGAAACTTTAATTAAGCCTGCAATATTAATGAGCTCTAATTATAAGTAAGTTATTCCGATAGACGGAAACGTAATGTTTAGATTATTGTTTATTTTTTACCAATATAAACATTACACTATGTACACTGCAAGTGTTTATCTTTATTTTATACAGCAATCATTATATGTGTGTGTGTGTGTGTGAAAATCAATACATATTTAATATATTTTATTTAGGATAAATTTTTCGCGTGTATAATTAAGTTACTTTATCTTATTTTCTAGAATAAATAAACAACAATTTTCACCAAAAAAATTGTACTGGCATTCTCTACAGAAGATCGAGGTATATATTACTCATCAGTACAGTCAAAGGGTCCAGGATTTCCAGTAAACATAAGCGGCGTCCTGTACAATCATTACTGTCACTGCAGAAAGCTTCTCAAGACTGCAGGATTACTTACGAAAAACGACTCAAATAAGAATAAAAGGAACAATTTAATTGAATCAGGTACAAATATTAATTTTCTATTTTTTGTATTAGGACAAAAAAAACTTGATCGCGGATCTATCTAATTTGTATTGTTATTAAAAAGTTATTATGATTATAATTATTCTTGGGTTTATTGTAAATCAGATCACGTAAATAAATTGTAAGAACATATTTACCTAACAATTCATTTATGTAATCTATACGTATTTTGATTGAAACATCAATTAATTAGTCTGTGACGTTTTAGAAAATAATACTGAAGAGAATGACAGCATAGAGAAAACCCTTGAATGGCTCCAAACAAATACGACTGGAACTTTGGAGGAACATCTTGAGAAATGGGAGTCTATTTTTGCTGCGCGTAGTTTATTAGATGATATGAGTATTGGATCCTCGAATTATTATAGAAAATGGTCTATTAATTCATTGTTGGTCAATGCGATATGAATCGAAACACAGAAATCACAAATTGGCTGCAAAGAGTGTAACGACATCAACAAATATTTTGAAAAAACAATGGCAATAAAAAAATCAGCTTAAGTTTGCATATTTATTAGCTACAAGTGATACCAAAAAAACAATAAAATTAGGACCTGAAATACTTTATAAAAAGCAAGTTGTTGTTGCACACTTTACTCATGTTTGTGATAAAGTGAATATACGACGGATAAAGTATGTAGAAACGAATGGAATAAGAATAATGTATGCTCAAAATAGTGTTGTTGTACAAAGTTTTCAAAAAGATGGTATGCCGATTTTTGGTAAAATTACTGCAATTTACTATGCCGATGGAGAAGTTTATTTTGTTTTAGTGAATGTACCTGCGATCACGTTTGATGAACATTATTTTGCGTTTATAGTTCAGTTTAACGGCGATTTAAGAATTGTTGAAAAATTAAAAGACGCCGCAATTAAGTGCTTGTCTTTTAATTCAAAAAAAAAAAAATTAAACTACTATGTAGCCACAAGACATGTACATACTATAACATATATAAGAATTAAATACATTTTTATTTGCAAAAATTGCCATTAATTTTGTTATACAAATTTTTAATGATTTATTTACTTATTTTAATAATTTTATATCTAAATAATATTTAATTTTTAAAATATATTTTTGTATGAACATACAAATCAATTTTTTTAAACATTATTATTATTTGCAAGTATTATAATTGTTCGATATTATATTACCGTATCAAAATTTGTAAATCCTACTTATACAGTTGAGTAGAATTTACCTAACTACTGCAGCTTAACTAATCAAGTAAAAATTATATAAATTAAAGTAATTTAAATCGACCTGACTGGCAATATATATAACGTCTTTCCGATATGAACATTGAAAAACTGCGAGCCAACTTGGTTTGTCGGATTCACACAGCACTTTTTTCAGATCGATATCGAGACATTATTAAGTTTGACCATAATTTTTGGTCCGTTGATGTAATTTCTAAATTAAATAGTTTTTAATTTTATTGCGAAAAATATTACCCCAGCCAGGGTTTGAACCTGGAACCTCCCGTATACCGTGCGGGTGTCGTACCAATTCGACCACTGGGGCTGTGGTAATATTTATCGCAATAACAACTGTAAGATGGAGCACCGATTACTAGGTCGACGGTGTATAATAAACAGAATAATAAATTTCTTTCGCCAGTATATAGAATAACAATTAAAGTAATTTAAATCGACCTGACTGGCAATATATATAACGTCTTTCCGATTAATAATGTCTCGATATTGATCTGAAAAAGTGCTGTGTGAATCCGACAAACCAAGTTGGCTCACAGTTTTTCAATGTTCATATCGGAAAGACGTTATATATATTGCCAGTCAGGTCGATTTAAATTACTTTAATTGTTATTCTATATACTGGCGAAAGAAATTTATTATTCTGTTTATTATACACCGTCGACCTAGTAATCGGTGCTCCATCTTACAGTTGTTATTGCGATAAATATTACCACAGCCCCAGTGGTCGAATTGGTACGACACCCGCACGGTATACGGGAGGTTCCAGGTTCAAACCCTGGCTGGGGTAATATTTTTCGCAATAAAATTAAAAACTATTTAATTTAGAAATTACATCAACGGACCAAAAATTATGGTCAAAATTAATAATGTCTCGATATTGATCTTAAAAAAGTGCTGTGTGAATCCGACAAACCAAGTTGGCTCACAGTTTTTCAATGTTCATATCGGAAAGACGTTATATATATTGCCAGTCAGGTCGATTTAAATTACTTTAATTGTTATTCTATATACTGGCGAAAGAAATTTATTATTCTGTTTATTATACACCGTCGACCTAGTAATCGGTGCTCCATCTTACAGTTGTTATTGCGATAAATATTACCACAGCCCCAGTGGTCGAATTGGTACGACACCCGCACGGTATACGGGAGGTTCCAGGTTCAAACCCTGGCTGGGGTAATATTTTTCGCAATAAAATTAAAAACTATTTAATTTAGAAATTACATCAACGGACCAAAAATTATGGTCAAAATTAATAATGTCTCGATATTGATCTTAAAAAAGTGCTGTGTGAATCCGACAAACCAAGTTGGCTCACAGTTTTTCAATGTTCATATCGGAAAGACGTTATATATATTGCCAGTCAGGTCGATTTAAATTACTTTAATTGTTATTCTATATACTGGCGAAAGAAATTTATTATTCTGTTTATTATACACCGTCGACCTAGTAATCGGTGCTCCATCTTACAGTTGTTATTGCGATAAATATTACCACAGCCCCAGTGGTCGAATTGGTACGACACCCGCACGGTATACGGGAGGTTCCAGGTTCAAACCCTGGCTGGGGTAATATTTTTCGCAATAAAATTAAAAACTATTTAATTTAGAAATTACATCAACGGACCAAAAATTATGGTCAAAATTAATAATGTCTCGATATTGATCTTAAAAAAGTGCTGTGTGAATCCGACAAACCAAGTTGGCTCACAGTTTTTCAATGTTCATATCGGAAAGACGTTATATATATTGCCAGTCAGGTCGATTTAAATTACTTTAATTGTTATTCTATATACTGGCGAAAGAAATTTATTATTCTGTTTAAAAATTATATAATTCGTTCGGTAATTTTTACCTAACCCTGTTGGTAAATGTAAATACAGCTTAGCCAATTTGGCACAACTGTTTTAATAGTAAATTTTACTTCGCAATTATGTAAAGTTTACTAACGATTTCTCTCCGTGTAGATATGTCGATTTAACCAGTATTTGGGCAGTATTTTATTTTACCAAATTATTTTTTTGTTAGTAACTTTTTAACAAACAATGACCGCCGGCTAAAATCTTTTGAAAATTACTCAAGGGATGATGACCTTGATAATATATCTCAAAATTATTGAAATCGAGAGTGGCTCCCTATCACTGCATGCATAATTACTTTCTTTTTTAGTATAGATGAATCTGAAGCTTATCAATTTAAAAGTAAAAAGATATACCATACATGTACACGATCAAAACGTGTTATTTCCAACAAAAATGTCACGCACGTTAAATTTTTTTGAATTTAATTTGAATGCGTAATAGCTTACGTAATTTCTTTTTGTGCGCGTTATGGTCGATACAATTTTTACCGCCGAAATTCATCAATGCGATGGATGTTATTCCACGATGTTATTCCATTCTGTCACGATGTCCCGCTATGAAAGCTCTTTTCAGCTGAGCTTCCGTTATGTACTAAGCGCACATATACACGTGTATACACGCAATAGTCAATGTATTATATTAAATTGTTGCATTCATCTGCCTATATCCACACGCTTGATCTAATCATGCCATACTAATAAGATGCCTGCTATCATCTCAAATCTCCCACAAGCAGATCGAGGGATCGCAGTTTAACTATCTCCAATTTGCATTTCACCGAGCTATTCCGCTTTGTCGTTTCTCCGAGCGTGACTAACCGAGCACAAGTTCCAAGCATAAATTATCATTCTTGCAACAATTAGGCTGCAAGACTATATTGTAGAAACGCTGTGTGATGAGTAGTGCGCAGATAGATATGTAAATGCAAAGACAAGCCAATTGACCCACAAAGGCGTACGTACATTATAATTGAGATAAATTTTAAACTTAGACGCGTGCTGGGTCTCTAATACAACATGAATTGGTGAAAATGAAATTATTGATAAACCAAATTTGCAACTGAAATAAATCAAAATCAAATTATCTAAAATGAAAATTTTATATCATGCACTTATGTCTGTAGGAGACCTAATTGTTATGCTTTTGATAATATTACCAACGTACCTTTGTAGAGGTATGTCAGTATTACGCAGAAATAACCAATATTATTTTGAGGCATATAATTACTGTTGTTTAATGAATAAAACACGTTAATGCAAAAAAAAGTATAAAACGCAGGAGAAAGATAAACGGATAGTCGTTTGGAGATTGGGTTGTCAGGGAAGTTTTCGCGCAGCACGGTAAAAAAAAAGGTAAACCCCTGAAAACGATTGTTTGCGCGGGACGGGGAAGTTCTTATTACGGTGGAGCGTAATCGTATTGCGTAATTGGAAAGTATACTCGGGGGCAGGAAATTCGGGGTAACATTTTATGATAACTTAATTCGCGTGCGCAGAGGGGAAGAAGCAATTGCATTATTGCAATGTAATTATATAAATTCCAATTACGCAAATTGCCGCCGAGCAAACGATTGTTCTCGCGCGAAGGTGGAAATTGTTCGCCGCCTGTAAAACAGCAGACAAGATTATCGGGCTCGATATAAAACCGATAACAGCATCGCGCTGATCGCGAATCCATTAACAATCGCGCGTATCATAAATTCCGTTCTCTCGAAATCATCATGCGTCGGATTGCGCGTCGAGAGACGTCGGAAAAGCTTCGCGCGACATTGCTCGTGGGCGGCAGGTAACCGATCAAGGTGGAAAAAGAGGAGAAGAACGAAAGGGAGGAAGAAAGGAAAAACGCGCGAGAGAAGAAAGAAACGGGACGGAGGTAGCGACTGGTGAGATCTCTTGGCAATTTGTCTCATCCCTTCTTTCTTTCCCTCTTTTTCTCTCGAGCGACCGTTCTCCATCTCTTCCTCTCCCCCCTTTCTCCCCTTTGAGACGTAACGACAGAGACGAGATAGTAAGAGAATACGACACACCATCATAAAGACCACCCGAAAGAGACACTCTATCCTCCTATCTATATATCCTCTCTCTCTCTCTCTCTCTCTCTCTCTCTCTCTCTCTCTCTCTCTCTCTCTCTCTCTCTCTCTCTCTCTCTGCTCCAGCACGGTTGTGACTATCGATCTAGCGGGTCCGCTGGGTGTGGTTGTGTTGTCCGTCGTCGCGACGCCTTCGCTCCCATCCTATTCTCTTTCCTTTTTGCCAGTCAGATCGAAATACGTTCGGCACGTGGCTCCGCACTTCGGTGCACGCGCTTCACTTTACAAAGTCGACTGGTGCTAGTGGTGTTGGCTGTTGCTCGTCCACTGATCCACCCTCATCCGACCATCGGCCTTGGGCGGTTCACGTGACTGGGACACGCGATGGCCGGCGAAGTCAGCAGATTTTGCTACGTATGTACACGCGCAGGGATTGCCCGCGCCATGCAAATCGATCTCAAATAAAAGTAAAGGAAATAAAAAAAAATAAAAAAAATATACATATATATATATATATATATATATATTTTTTTTTTAAAGTTCCGACCAATTTTCAAATAATTGTTCTTTTAGTAAAATGACGCTTTTCGAGTATTCGGATAGTAGACTGCCCGATATTCTGAATGTTACTGTTCAACTGTAGGGTATACATTGTATAAGCGGGGTCTTTGGAATCTTATATAGTATAAAGTTTCTTGTTGTTATAGCTACTGCTTATACTTTTCAGACTTTTCCTTTCTAAATTTAACATTAAATCTTTCACCGCTTTTATTTCAAGGTTTCCTTTTATATTACGATTCAAAATGCAACTTTGACAAATTTGCGGCGAACTATCTGTAATAATATGAAATTTCATTCTGATGCGGTATCACCTGTATTTTTATACTTCACATAACAATACCGCAATCCGGATAATGCAGAACATTGTTTAATCGGGCTAGAAATTTCAATTAGCCCGTTGGGAATTCTGGAAACACGTGCAGCAGTTTCATGGATTAACGGTGACTGTGATAAATGAAGAAGAACGAGAAAAGATTAAAACAAGGATGCTCTTAGAAAGAGAGAGAGAGGGAGAGGGAAAAAAAGAAAGAGAGAGAGAGAAAAGAGAGAGAGAGAGAGAGAGAGAGAGAGAGAAAGAGAGAGAGTGAAAGAGAAGTTCAAACGGTAAACGACTTAAATCATTATAATCCTGTTTGCTGTAACAGAATGTCTCGCGACACATGCCAGGACACTGCTCATTGAATACTAACCCATCCTAATTCAATCTCAAGAACCCGATGACCTATTCCCTTTCGAAACTCGCTCTCTGTTGCTAGTATTAAAGCCCATGCGACAGAGCATATCAACGCAAATATCCCGGATGCATCTGCATGTACGGTGGTAGCGCCTTAACGGATCGAGGTGCGCGTTTGCAGACACGGGTGCACGTAGCCCTGAGCTGTGTGTACAGGTGTCCAATGGAGATTACGGTGTGACATGTTTGAGAGATTTTAAACGAGCGGAGAGAGAGAGAAGAAAGAGAGAGAGAGAGAGAGAGAGAGAGAGAGAGAGAGAGAAAGAGAAAGCTACCGGTAGAGAGAATAAATACTAAGCAGCGTTGTAGGAATCAAAGGGATTATAAATACTCTTCGTGTATAAAAGTAACGTAAAATTGTTTCATATTATCTGTGATGGAATTTACTTAAAAGTGTCGAAAAATCGATTCCGTCAATGTAATTCATAGATTTGAAAAAACGTGAAGAATATTGATTTTTAACATTTAACTTAATCCTTTTTAATTCTAAAGTGTATATAATCTTTAATTGGTACAGCACTTGTATCGTATGCAGTGCGTTCGATTAATCTTCGTTGCTTTGTGTTCGCCATTTTGAGATTAGATTCATGTTTGCAAATTACGATCAATAGTGCGGTTTGAAAATTGCAGCGAATCGAAGAGTCGTCAGTCACCGGATAAATAGATTGCTGTCAACACGAATTATGAGAAAGTTGGGTTGCGCCAGGATGCCGTGTCGACCCCAGGAGAGATTGTAGTTAGTCGCAGTTTGCCTTGTAATATGTTGTTTAACACGACAGTTGACAGGTTGCAACGGTGTAGACTCGGATGCGCCCGATATCGATTTAGCATATTTGTTAAACTTATTTTCTGATAGAAACTTTGCAGAATAAAGTTAACTTGGCATTAAAGGGGGGAGAGGAAGAATAAAATTAATAAGGTTGCATTCCTTGGACATTGATATAGTTTTCTCGCGTAGTATGCGACAAAATATAATTATAATATTTTGTGCTCGATCAGTACATGATGAGAAACACATTTTAAAACAAATTCTTGATTCGATCTACGTTTTTAAATTAATTAATACAGTTTTAAAAATCACTTCAATTAGATTGTTGTTAAAGATACGTTAATTTTAGATTCGTTGAAAAAATCCAATTCTGAAATGAATATTGCATGTAAGAATACTTTCATCTGTACCGCTCGAGAGCGTGTGTGTATAACACTTCGCGGGAATTACTGTCACACGCGTGTCCAGTTTGTAGTAGAAAAATAACGCGACAAACCATCTCGTCAAATCTCGACAAATATAGTAGACAGGACAAATATTAGTTTAGTATGACTCACGTATTTGAATGTGGCCGCGTCAGAAAATATTACGAGACTATATTTCAACGAGAACTGTGTAACGAAATCTAACAACAATTTTAGACAATAATGGCAGAGCGATGAATTATGTCGCCATGCTTGCCTCGAATGCAACATTAACGACACCGTTTCTTTTGAAGAAACAAAATCTCACAACTAAAAAGTCTTTAACCGCTTTGTAATAGAAGATTCAAAGCTTTTATTTCTGCTGAGATATGATTTGAAAAACTTACATAAGAAATTGAAGCAATGCAATCGAAAATATAAGATTCTGTCACACTTTAAATTATATCTACTGGCTAGTTTGCCTATTTAAAATTTTTGAAATCTTCTCTGGGAAGATTTACTTTTTGAATTGTGACGTTCATCGCAAGAATTCTGCGTTAACATCTCATTACGAATTAATGTTACGTTAATCGTAGACACACCGATCGCACGCTCTTACGCAATCTACTAGAGCAGCGGTGAAGGTTTATCCTTCAACCGTTAGGCTCCCCCGTTCCTATTTCAAGCTACATCCATAAACCACGATCCAAAATTACGCAGTACCGCGGCTTATACGCGCAGGCTGATGGCGTCCGCAAAACCGTAAACAGCCCTTAAACGCACCCTTAATCCTCATCCACCGGGACTTATATCCTTTTCCCCATGCTGCGTCCGCAGGGATTGCCTTTATAAATATCTCAATCTTCTATCCGCACCGCACCAACAGGCCGATCGATCGAAATGACGCATCCGCTTCTTACGGGTGCAATGATTTTGTCTTAATAACACAATTGACGGAAGTAAGCGCCATGATTATGATTTCTATTCACGTCGATAAAAATATCTGTGTTATTTTAATGTACATATATCTATATGAAAATTTTGATCGAAGGCGTCGAAACAAGGATATTACAGCCTTGGTCAAAATTATTAGGCACCCTATTAAAATAAAGTTTTTTCAAAATAACATTTATTTTTTAAGGTATTCCTTTCATGACACCAAAGTCTTAAGAATTAACTAATTTTTTGGTACGAGAAAGTTAAAATGCATATCTTTACGCCAGAAGAAAATTAAACCACATTACCGAGCATATAAAGAAGAATTATGACTTTAAAAATTCGATATTTTTTATATGACGTTATCGAAAAAGTCTATTTTCCACATTTCAATGTAATAATTTGTTTATCAAATATCCTAAAATATTAAATATTAACTGCGCTACACATATTCGCTAAACTCTATACTTTCGATAGTGCCGATAAAAATACAGAGTCACCGAATATTTAAACAAAATATTTATGTTAAAAGTTGACTTGAAATGTGGTTTATAGATAAATATTTTTAATGGCGATTTTCAAGGAATTATTTGGCAACGCTGCAAGCTGTGCGCTCATATGTCACACTTCAGTTCATCACGTACGGTTTATTATCAACTTTTATTTTCACAAATTGTTCCTTATTTTTGCCCACATTACTCCTCACTTTATGTTTCTTATCACTCATTATTATTATAAAATCTCTCTTTGATAAAAAGAAAATGTCACAATATTCTTTGATTAATGAAATTGACACTTACATTGACACTTTTGTTATCAACTTCACATTTTACAATCGGCGCCCTGAAAAGCGCAGCGTTGCCATATTGTTCTGACAGTAAAATTTACCAAAAAATGAAAAATTTCTAAATACACATAATATTTTTACTTTTTTCTTATAATTAAACATAATAATCAATTATAACTTGATTTTATATAAGTTGAATGCAATATACAAGAGTTTGCTGAGGCCCTGCTTAAGCGCCTACAAAATATGCTCCTCCGTAAAAGGAATACCTTAAAAAAATAAAAAATAAACGTATAAAATGCGTTTATAATAATAAACATTTTAGTAAACAACTTTTAAACAATGGATTTAAGTCTTTCCTGGTATTAGATTCAGTACAACATAATGATTACAAGGGTAATTTTTGGCCAAAGCTGTAATAATAGACTAAATATTTTTTACAAAAACCAAAATATAGCTCTATAATCTTGTGATTGTCAAATTCGATCAACAAAATTTTCAGATTGGCTACATCTTTCAGTCGATCTTAGTGTTCTAGAACTCCGCTTGATATTGCGAACTTGTCAAGCTTTTGAATTTTACTATATTCAGTTTTCAAATTCTGGATCTATTTCAAATTTTTCGAATCGTTGCATCTTTGATCTCCGGCTTGTTCTGAATCATTAAGATCTTAACTATTTGAATTCACGTATATACATATCTAAATTACTATAAGTTTTTGAATTAGATACCTATGTCTTCACATAATAATCGTTAAAATTACTTATCCTCGACAAATTTGCAAAATGTTATATATTCGTATAGAACACGATGGCATTTTTTGCTTCTACATATATCATAAAAACAGTTTAACGCTTTAGATAGGAATAAAATAAGAAAATATGTACATTGGATGTACTGAAAGAGTCAGTTCGCCCATCTCGTTAAATTACGATCGATTCTCTCTCAGGGGATTTTACCGGCAAAGATTAGCAGCGATGCACACGTATACAATATCGAGCCAGACACGATTTCTGACCGTCGACGTAACGTCGAGTGCGACACGCACTATTAAGCGCACTGAGACGCAAATTCCTTAAGCCAATTTACGTGACTAACTCGACTCACGATCTTATCCTCTTCGGTAACGACGGATAATGACAAAAAAAACGCGGTAAGCACCGAAGGTCACTATCCTCCGCACGGCGGGCGGAGGTCCGTCCTTTTCTTTTGTCGTCGAGACCAACTGTGCTGCTGTGGGTGCTACTACCCAGGGCGTTTTCGTTCCCCCGAGTGACGTAACCTATTAAAGAAGGAAGGAATAAAAAAAAGTTTGCTGAGCGAATCTTCGGGCCCCGTCGGCTGCGGGGCTCGATCATCAATCTTCATGGCAGACCGGAAGGTTTTTTAACGCGTTCGCGCGCGCGCTGCGTGAAACGCTTTTCTTATATAAGGGCGGCACGGCGGCGTTCCGAGATCCGTCGCAAGGGTATAGTATCATAATTATCGTTCGAACGGATCGGTGTGAACACGGACGGATTCACGAGTGGATATTAAAGTTAGATGGAGAATAACAAGTGAAAAATATGGGAAACACGTCTGTTGTTTACTGCAACACACGGAATTGCAGGCAGACAGGCAAAGAAAAGAAAGCATCGTAAAGAAAAACGAAATAGTCGTATAACTTTAATGAAGAACGAGAGAGATTAGCACTACGTGCGCATCAGAATTAGTAGCGACAAAGTTACCTTGAGACGCGGAACGTAATCTTTTAATTAAAGCGTCTCATTGTAAACGGGACTTTACGCCGCAAAGCAACTGCGGAGAGAGGTAGACGAGGAAAGATGCGGCTTCTCCCGAGTTCTCCTTTGCCCCATTATTATGCGATACTAAATTACCTGCCACGTGTCGCCGAGTTTGAAATTCCGTAACAATCGAAGGTATATCGCGTCAAGACACAAGTCATCGAAAAAATATGAACTTTATAAGGAAATAGCATAGAGAAACAAATCTTTTCGTAACATTATACGAAAGAAAATGTAATAAGCTATGATTTGAAATTTAGTTGTTTTTAACCCACTTAATTTTTAAAAGGAGCCTTATATTTCTCAAATTTGTATCTCTTTCGTCTCGTAAATATCATCGAACTGTATTTTATATTCGACGCGAACTATAAGTATTGGGATCGTAGTGTTAAGTATCGCGAAAAATAAAGAAGAGAGAGCCGAGAAGCTGCAAAAATGGGGGCGGCAGGCTAATCTTGAAGGACCTAAGTAAACCGCTTCTAATGGATCCTGTCACTGGGCTTCAGGTTGCCCGCGTTTTGTGTACTTCACTCTGGCGGACCGCGCAGTGACGTTAATAATGGGGGAATCTAGTGTGAAGGGGTGACAGAGTGTTGTGATAGCCGAGGAAACAACGGAAACTTCTGCGAGATTCTTGCGGGGGTTCTCGGTAAAATTAATGAGACCGTCAGAATGTCTCAAAGATAAGCGGCATTATCGGTGCCTTACTCCCCGATTTCCTTTATTATATTTTTCGACTTGTGCGTATATAAACATGTGTCGCCCAATAACATCAGAAAGTTTGCTAATAGCCTAATGTTTTAAAATAACGCTGATGTTGCATCGTTAATTTATATAAATGCAAAAATATCTTAATGGAGCGTTGCGAAAATGTGTCGATTAATCTTTCGACTTATTATCAAAACTTTACAGAGATAAACTTGACGTAGAAATTCGCAAGTATCGTAGAAAAAGCGACAAGCATGCCTTGATGCACATCAGGAAAAGCGCGCATAGCAATCAGAGTTTGCTTAAAGTTACGGAAATGTAGTATCGTTGCGCCTATGTCGAACCAAACTCGACGAGTTTCCGAAACTTCATGCTCTCAACGGTGGCGTCCCTCCTCAGGGATTTAAGTTTTTGTTCCAAATCCGCAAGAATTCTCAACAACTGATACATATGACAACCAGCGCAATCAAATGTAAATTAAGAAAATAACAAATATATCAATTATTTATTAATAGTAATTATTATATATAGATTTATTGAAATGTAATAAACGTGATGAAATGCGGGAAAATGGCGACAAAAGTAGAAATATGATTAACGAAATTAAGTATCTATTTTATTAAATAAATATATCATCATGCAATAGTATAAAATAAAAAGTTATCAATAGTATAAAATAAAAAATATATATCTTTTTATTCAGAATTTCGAAACGATTAATGGTGGGCTTAAGTCGTCTGTCGATTTATTTATCCGTATAGGCACTCGCTCAGCTTCTTAGGTTTTTTTAACAGATATTTATGACAATCAAAACATTTCTTGTGTGAGGCTGCTATCATTCCCTTTCACAGCTTCGACGTCGGCTTCAAACGACTGCCTGTATAGCTAGAATCCTCATCAACAAACTTCCCCGTCGTCGAATTACCGTCGATTCTAATAAGGCCCTCGTCCCCATTGACACGAGGTAGGCAAAGGCATCCGGGGCGTGGCCTGGAAGGAGCACTGCCTCGAGGTGCCTCGCTTCGGTAAAGGCATCGGCGTCGTGCCTCTTCGACGATTCATCCTGCCGTCGCGTCCCTTTGTAAAACGGCCGGATTATTGACGCTCCCCCCTCCCCTCCGGCCGCCTCATGACGTGAGGCAACATATATATCGCGCACATATCTTGAACTTGGGATCCACGGGAAGATGACGGGTGCAGATATATTCGATCGCGAATAAGGAATTCTATCGTTCCCTAATCCCATTCGATCGAGTGTTAACCCCTCGGCGCGAGCGCCGCGAGCGGACGCCGTTCCTTTCGCGAAGTAAGATCTGAGAGCTCATATCCTCTGTATTTTAGTGTTCCGATTTCGAGATGTATTCTCGATTGTAAAAATAATCACGAGTAAATATACCATATTCATGTATTATATATTTATAACTATGATTTTAATCATAAAAGATTATTTTAAGAAATTTTAAAACAAAAAGGTTTCTTTATATTTAGTATTCCTATATTTGTTTGACTAAAATTTGTTTCATTGAAACAACATATGCTTATACAAAATATTACTTTTTTAAATAAAAATTTTGTTGTTTTATTCGAAGAAAATTATATTATTTAATATGGAAAGAGAACACTATTATTTGAAGTAATATCTTTCAACCAAATAATATATTATTTGGTTAGAATGAATCTGTAAAATTAAACAATTTATTTATGTGAAAATGGTAAAAAATACGTCGAAAAATATTGCTTCATGCAAAAATTTGCTTATTTAGAACAATTATTACAATTTTTTGCCCAAATTCCGCCGGAACCACGGTGAGTGATAAGCACTTTCACTGGTAGGCGGCCGCGCGGCCTAATTACTCATCACCTGTGAAATCCGACTAGAAACTATATATGTAAGTATAAGAGCCCACGGCGTAAACGTCTATCACTCGCAGTCCTACACATAATTGAAATCCATCATTTGGGTTACTCGCGTAATGGATATGACAATCATTTATTATTAATTTAGTTATACATGTCTCTCCCGATCGCGACCGCCATATTATATAAATAAATAAATAATAAATAAATGTTTAAGTAAAACAAACTAATTATTTGTGGGAAGCAATACATTTCTTTCAAATATTTTCTATGAAGCATTGATACTGTTTGAATAAAACAATAGCATCATTGAAGCTAAAGAAAATATGTCTTTTGTTTCAAACAATTTTTTAATTTAAGACGAAGAGATATATTCGTTGAAAAATCAAACAATCGTAGTTATTGATTGAAACAGTAGTTTGTTTAGACCAGTCCAATCATCAAAAGACCCCGCACACTTCACAGGGAAAATTGGCCTTCCGTCGAATTTGCTGAAATTGTAGTATGATGTAGTTCATGCCGTCCTTATCAAAATTCATAATGAGACCGAGGTCAAAGAATGGAAAGTATTCGAGATACGAGAGGTCAAAGGTCAATAATAGTGCTTTATTCGAAAATTCTATTTTTTGTGTATATCCGCACGTGAGCAGTGTTGTTGGTGTGCGTATGTGCCATTCTGCATATGTATGTGTATTTTTATGTGAACGTAGCTTCGTAGATCGAGTCGTCGAGAATCGATTCGCTTTGTTATTTGAAGCCGAATCTCATTTCGCGGCGAGTTTTGCCTCTGCAGGCTACACCTACCGATTGTTTTCATTAGCTATCACCAATCTTGAAACTCTGCCATTGTGTCACACCGGAGAGTATACGAGATTAGATGGCAACATAACGTCAGTGAGGGTAATATGGCTACTCATGGTACGCATGCTTAAATAAAAATGAAACCTTTTTTCTACGGTGAACATGCTGGCCAAGTTTGATCTCGATCCGTGCACTAGTTTTGTAGGTGGCCATATTACGAACGCCATATTACTATTGCCATGTATCAAACCAGGCTACGCTCACACACACATACGTAGAATGGCACATACGCACACAACAATACTGCTCACATGCGGATATACACAAAGAATAGAATTTTCGAATAAGATATTAGGCACTATTAGTTGTTTTCCATTTACATCAAAACTCAGATAATTCTCACTTGTGATGTCATTCTGTCATTATTATTCATTAATTGCCAAAAAGGATAAAACGACGTCACAAGTGACAATTATCTGAGTTTTGATGTAAATAAAAAGCACCTATTATTAACCTTTAACCCCCCGTATCTCGGAAACTGTCCATTCTTTGATCTCGAGCCCAATATAACTTTTGATCAGGACGACATGAACTACATCATACTACAATTTCAGCAAATTCGACGGAAGAGGTCAATTTTCCCTGTGATGTGTGCGGGGTCCTTCGTTTGGATGCAATAAAATTTATTAAACTCAAAGAAATCATTTTCTCTGTGTATGTCTCACAAGAGATTCGAAACATTTAGACTTGAAGATCATCGAGATAATTAGAACTTTGTCGAAAAACGTGATGCCCCCACCCCTATTCGTAGTATATTTTTGCGCGCTAACAACCTGTCATATTTGACACGCAGATAGATCGTAAATAACTCAGTGCCATAACAATTCATCGTTTATGTTATCATACCTCCCTCCCTTCCTCTCCTTCTTTCTCTTTTTCCTGTTTCTTCTTTCACCCCTTCTCTCTCCCCTACCTTTCTCTCCCTCTCTCTTCCTTCTTCTTTTCTTCTTTCTCTTTTTCTTTCTGTCTGCTTCTCGTAGCATCCAAACATGAAAATTTCTCTGTCTGTGACGCCTAATAATGCCGCAACAGTTGAATGACCCAAGTGCAACAATTTCGTTGAATTGGTACTTAGGACTGGACAGACCGAGAGGTAGCGGAAAATGAAGGAAGTGGGAGAGGAGCAGGAGAAGGCGAAAGTGGAGAATGGAGAACAAAGCCGGAGGATATGCCTCACAGTCTCTGATCGAGCTATCAAATTGTCGCAGTGCGGTAGTGATGTAGGTAGAGGTGTAGTCAGCCAGTGGCGTGGCCAGGCTGACTAGTAGCGGGACGCGACTACTGTCAGCAGAGCGGAAAGAGCGAAAGAGAGGAACATCGAAAGGGGGTGGTTGACGGAGACGCGAAAGGTGGGGGTGACGTGAGTGGCTACCAGAGAATCGTCGCTTACGATCGCAGCTTGTTTCCGTCGAATCCTTCTCTCTCTAACTGCATTCCACGGTACTTTCTAACAATTCTATCCTTTTCTTTCTCTCTCTCTCTCTCTCGCACTCTTTCTCTTTCTCTTTAGCGCTCACCGCTTCCGTTGCACTCCTCCTTGGTGCACGCCACTCCCTCCCCTCGATCCCCATCTCTTTCCACATCCAGGTACTTCCTACATAAGCCTGCCTCCTTCTTGTCCTCTATTCCCTGTCGCTCTTTTCCCCAATCTCCACTCCATTCCTCTCCTTTCGAGCCTCCACTCGACTCCCAAATACTGCAATTTCAGCCTTGTCGCCACTACGGCACTTCAACTACGAAATGATAAATTCCTGGCCCGTCTGCCCTGCCTCGTCTCCCGTCTCGTTCCCTTCCTCCGCTCCTCCGCACCACACCGCGCCAGTCCTCGTTCCGCTGGCAACCACTTCGTGTTTCCAGCGCGGTTAAGCTCGTCTGCTCAATTGACTCGATTGACTAGATTGCTGCCTTCGTAACTGCGTTTCTTCGCCTCTATTGCGCTTCTGTAAAGACACTATTGTGACAGTAGTAGAACAGTGAAACAGTAGAATTATGTTTAAAGTTTTTGTTGCCCTCTAGAGTAGCACGATGATTAGGAGTTTTTAATGAACAATCGCCTTATCTATATATAAATCCTTTATTCCGACAACGTTTGAATAGTACATCTAATAACAATGAGTGTGTTTCTTCGTGACCTGCAGAACCACTCTCACAAGTACTTCCAACAGATTCACGAACGTCCGCTTAACTGAGAAAGAAGCTTCGCTTTAGTACTCTTACGGAAGATATACGCAAACTGCCGAAACTTCGACCTGCTCCGGTCGGCTTGTTCGACGAGTTTAATCGGCGGGATGCTCTAGCCCGATAGGCGAATTGAGGTTAAACGAGGCACGGTCTTTGAACGAACAGTTGGAACTTCCGAGAATAAACAGAAAATGGACCAAAGGTTCCCCTTTCGGATCGATTAACAAATATAGTTATGTATGCACACGTGATAAGGAGACAGAGCAAAGGCACGTAGATAAAAAAGAAGGGAATAGGGAGAGAGAGAGGGAGGGAGGGATAAAGGTATGGATGATATTGATGGTAAAGGTACAGACTGAGCTTTCGTGAGAATAGAGGAAGGAACATCTAATTACTGGCAGAAACATGGAATTCTCCGTAGTCGGCCGTTTTCCAGAAAGCCCATTAACCCATTTGCTCCTTGTTTGCTCGCAGCACTTTACGTCACCGATATGTCCTGAATTCGCACTCGTCGAATACGTGCCACGCTTAGCTATACATGTTATTGCTATGGAAACATATTAAGCCGGACATTCGGCCGTACTCGTATTTCGTGGCTCGGTTTCATTAGACTCGCGTGAAGCGTAAATATTTGTCGAATACTCAAGAAGCAATAAAATCTCTCTCATGCGGAAATAAAATAAAATCTTCCTCGTGCTTAAATAAATAATCGTGAACGCTTTAAACAAACAATGCTCATAAACTACTCTTAATTATGAATTGCGACAAGTAATTTATCATCATTTAGGAATGTTAGTAATACTAGAAAAATAGGATTTTTTATTTTATGCATTGTGTGGATTTAACTTTAATATATTTGACTCTAATATATTTAAATATTAATCGTTCTCATATATTTTGGAAGCTTTTATTTTTTAAATAAATTTTTGGATTCTTGATATGTTTTAAAAGCGTCTTTAAAATTTTTATCGTGAGAAGATTATTACTAGTGTAATAAATAATTGTCAGTCAGTCGTGGGCACAATTGATGCACGCTCTAACGAAGAAAAATGAAAGCATTAACTCGATCTTTATCTTGATACTGTGCCCCGTACTAATATCGTATTCCGAACGTAACTAGGTCCGTATAATGGTCACCGTCCAATCGATATTTTTCACGAGAGATAGTTACCATATACCTCTCTTTATATCATCGATACGAATTTCGGCATGTAAGAGCGCGCGCAAAGTTTTTTACGTGTCTGTATATTTCGCGGGATGGTAAGTTTCTGGAAAATTTAGTGAGTCCCTGTGAGACGACAAATCCACTTTTCACGCGTCAGGAAGACGGAAAAGTATCGCGCGCCGTTGGAAATCTGACTTTTGAAATTCCGTGAACGGTCTTGCCATAAATTCGGCGGAATGTGGCCTGATATATTTATAGATACTAGTATGTGGCTAACGTGTATGGGATTGCGCGAATCCGTATCACGTACTAAAGTTATTTTCATAACAAGTTTGCGTTCAATAAGTCAGACGTACATACATTCACGGTACGTTGCACCGCGATACTGCCAGGTTTCACCATACCAGCCTATTACATATTTTTATAGCAAAATATAGTAACAACTATCATACAATACGAATACGCATTAGAATGGGAGCCGGCAGAATTTTGCGTGATGGTGTTGAATATTTTCGTTCGCGATATAAACGTTTCTTCTAAAGACTAGAAGTCGACTTAAACCAGCCAAATAGGTGATTGTGTAGTCCGTGAGAGAATGATAATACAATCATCGTGCTATAAAGTTTAATATTTTAGGTTAATATTATTGTCTTGACGATTATAATGATCATTGCAATAGAGTAATAAATTATTTCCAGTTATATAGGCCGATGGGCGATGCACACGTCTTAGTTTTATCATTTCATACTCGCGAACTACAATTGTATTGAATTTAATACTTGAGCTCGATGCGACATGTCTTCTTATTTTTTCCTCAACGTACATCACGTTTGATGTTTTATACTTGACAATCTTCCTTTGCAATTTCTTTCGCTCTATCGAACACTTTGCCAGCTGTACCTTAACTTTCATCTAATATCTCTTAGTATCTTCGGCTTATTCCGATCAATTCCGTAATAAATATTGACATGGACTACAGCCATTTATAGGAAAGGACGTTGGCCACGGGGAGGAAGAGGATATTTTTTTTTTTTTATGCAAGAGGGATAGCGCGACAGCAGGGCGGCGGAGGACGAGCAAACAGAGAAGACCGGAGGGTGGTTTTATCAGGCCGCCTCCATCAATCTTCGGCAAAGGGATGACGCTAATACCCGCGAGAAAACGTCTTCGTGGTACCTTCAACCATAGAGCGTGCTGTATCCTGCATTAGAGGGCCGAGTATACCATTTGGAAAAAAAACACGGACCGATTTTCGGATTTGATACGCAAACGTGTGAATTTATACTCGACGAGCGAGAAGAAAATAAAATTATTGATTTTTACAAATTTATATCTGCGTAACTTTTGAAAAACAAGCTGTACGAATTGCAGCTTAAAGTAAACGTTCCAAATACAATTTTTAACTTGTATTTTTTTAAACCAAGATTGTTTAAGAAAAAGTTTTATATTATTTTATGTTTAAAGTTTCAACCTGAATATATTTATTCTTTCTCAAAAGCGAACGGTTTTTGCCTTTACGTTGCGCTCTTAAAAGGATGTGTCTCTATATTTACCTCCTACTACTTTTTAAATCCACGCATACGTTACATATCGATGCTCGTATATAAGTTTTATTCGCTACATGACGTTGCAATCGCGTAATTAGGATCGCGAGGCCAATGCAAGGGAAGAGGAAAACTTTATTCGGAGAATCATTTAAGCTTCGTTCCATGAAATTATAGGAATCCGTAGATGCTGCAATCGCGAAAGACGGGAACCGTAGAAAAATGGACTTTTCAACTTATTACTCCTAGAGGCATATTATCCCTGATTGCGCCGGCTCGAAGACCTCGTTCTGAAGGGGGTGAGGAGCAGAAGGAGAAGGAAGATGAGGAAAGGTACGGGGAAGGCAAGAGTCGCCTCGCGCGATTTATCAATTTCACGGGGGACGAAGAAACTTTTTAAATTACAACGCGCTGATCAGCCTCGTCTTTCTCTCATTTCCCTTATCTCCTGTCTTCCTCTGCCAGACGCGCCAACTTCCTTCCCGGTCTTCCTGCTCGGGTAATTTGCTCGACGACGCGTTGCGGAGGCAATAATTATTATGCACCGAATACCATTAATCTAATTTATTTGGTTAAGCGTTGGAAACCAACGACATCGTCGTGACCCGTACGTGCACCCGACGTAACATATCTGTGCACTTCATTTGCTTTCTAGTCGTACGAACGGCATAAAATATTTCACAAGACACACGCTGCGTGCGTTCTCGGAAGGCGCACTCGGAAAAATAGAGAACTATATATTAATGCAACGACACGAGGCGCTCTAGTGGAATCATATTTCGGTCTGTAGGAGGGATTTCCCGCTGTCGAAAGAAAAATCATAAATCGTGCGGGACAGTATACCATAAGCTCGCGGATTCATATCCCACGTGTTGTTACACATCCCGCGAATGCACGCGTGAGATTCGTATGTTGCACTTAAATTTTATCTAAACGATTTTCCCGAGGACTGTGTTTTGCGCCAGACAATATTTTATCCCTTGTCTCTTTGATTTCTTACATTTGCGTAGATTATTTTTAAGCTTCTTTGTTATCTGCATAATTAGGCAACAATCATCTTCTTAGGTAACCTCTTGATTGTCAATGCTTTTTTCTACATCTCGTCTAAGCCTCAAGATTCGAGACTCCGCTAATATATAAACCCATTTGAAACGGAGAACTAAATTTTTATTATATCGTTTTATCTCTGCGGGTTAATAATCAGAAATCCTTTATGTTCGCTCATAACTTGAAAGCTACTGCGAAAGCGGCTTTAAAATATATAACGTTAAAAAGTGGGCGATGTGTCTTATCTATCTGAATTTGTTGAACGTCACGAAGCTATAAAACTTAAATCCACAGAGCGTTCTTACGTTTATCGAAGGAGTCTCGTGCGAGTACACGCTTTCCCAATGCTACTTCACCAATTTCGTGACTAGGAAGTCGTCGTTTCGGAGAGAGTTCTGAACGTCATCGTCCTCGATCCGTCGTAAAGAAGTTTCCGAACGGTGCGCGTAATCGGGAGGATAGCCGGAGGAAGGGTTTTTCAAACAGGTATAGACGCGCGGTACCATTTACTGTGAAAGCCTTTGTTCGATTTCAAGTACCCGTTTCCTACGTCTTTTACGTAGCCCGGCTAGCCCGATACTTTTATCCCACGACGGCGGAAAAGGTGGAATCAGATAAGTGATTCCGCCATCGATGAGAAAGCTGCGTCAGACATCACTTCTGAGTTTAAAACCGCTAGCTCCAACGCGATCGTAAGGTTACATATAGATTATGTGAATATGCGAATATATTACCTATAAAGAGATTATAGAATCTATTAAAAATCTTTTTTAATAGTTAATTTATCATTGTCAAAGTTGTTGCGACAATCAACAACGTAATAAGTATAAAATTTAATCATATTCCAAAATATTCAAATTAATTAAAGTCCTGTGTGTTATCTTCGGAGCAACTCGACGTGATATCTTTCTGTCACATCTAGGAAATTAAATCAGTCTTGCAATAAATTGCTTGCCCAACACTAATTGCCATTAATTGATTTATTGTTAGAACGCTTAATTAAAACGGATTTTCTCTTAGTTTTGTTGAAATAATTTCCACGTCGTTTGTCAACTCGATGTTGAGAAAATTTGTATCTTTATACATGATGACGAAATGTCCCGGTTACTTTTGGTCCGGTCACGACGCTTTTCATGGCGCAGTTTTACAATATTTTCACGTTAGATTGCCTATTTCAACGGTATTGCAGTTTTTAATTATTCATACTTTCTCCGATGTGTTTGCCCGCACATAATAGCGCCTCGTTAAGCGTAACGTTTTACTCGCACAGAGCAAAATACGCGTGACGCTAAATGTTTATTTCAATATCACCCAGTGTGATCCGCTGTTATTTGCTTTGAATGGGTGGCTTATATTTTCTGGCGTGAAACGTGCCCGGTAGTAGGTTTCAAGGATCACGGAAACCACGAAGCTTGATTACATTTCGCTATATTTATGGCAGGATCCTCATTTTATTGAGAGAAATCTCTCTTACGCTGCACCTGACTCAAGAGAATAGGGTATATTTCTAAAATCTAGACGATTATTTTTCATTATTTGAAATTCCATAGAATGTTGTACTAGAATTGGCAATTTGAGCACTTACTAGTGGCAGTTAATCAACAAAAGTAGTGGTAATGTTTGAATGGTAGAAGGTTATAATGAATTTAATTGAGATTAACTATATATTAAACAAATGTAATTTTTGCCATATATATTCTCTAAATCTGATAGGATGGTTTCGCCACTAATATATCAGAGTGATTGCAATAGTCATTCCAAAAGAAAAAGGTTGTCACTCTAATCAAGAGACACGGTATAATAGTGTCTCGCGCCATTTTGAGTAAACGCGGGCACTCATAAGGTAAGAGTGAATTTTTCACTCAAATTTTTAAAGCAACTACTCTACCAAAGTGATACGATAGTGAATCACAAGTCACTGAAGATCAACTGATAAATGACTAACAGAGTGAAATTTTTCACTCAAAATTGTAGAGTAACATAATTCACTTCCATAGACACTGATCTTCATTTAAATGGAGTGCGATTCCACTCCAATTTATAGAGCGCAATTTTACTCTTTCTTAGAGAGTGACGAATTACTCAAAGTGCACAGGCTCAATTTTCACTTTTTATTACACTTGCATTTCACTCGTTTCGAGTGATATTTCACTTTTCGATTTTTAGAGAGTATATTGATTTGCAGACACTTTATTGTTATCCATTTATTAGAAAAATCATAGTCTCCGAAGACAAATTTTGATAGTTTGCTTTCAAGCGGTTATTTCGGAAACGTACTTCGTTAATATGTATTATACATGCGTCGTCGTACGGCGGCAAAATAAAAATGCTCCGCGTTTTTTCGCGTATCGAAGCGAACGAACAAAGGTGTACGCGCTATATAAAGCACACGGAAAAGGAAAAGGATAACAGTGGCGTAACGCATTATGTAGACGCATACGGATAAGAAAGGCTGAAGGAACCGGCATAGAGAGCAGCTCGCGTGTAAGGCGACATGGAAAACGCAAGAAGGAGAGAAGGGGTGAGGAAAACGGGAGGAGAAAAGAAAGACAAGGGGGTAGCGCGTCTAGATCCTATCCAGCTGGAGAGGATCAGGAAACGGAGAAAAAAGAAGGGACGGAGAAAAATTGGCTGCAGGTAACGGGATTAAGAGTGCTACTGCACGCCCGTTACTGGGATCATCCCGCAAGAAACTTTGCACTTGCCAACTTTTAATGCTGCGCCGCAGAATTTTATCCCGCGCCGGCCGCTTCTTCCTGTCTCTCCTTTTGGCATTTTCTTCCCCCTTTCCCTGCCTTTTCTCGCTCCCCCTCACCCCGCGCGTTCTTTTCGCGCATACTTCTCGGCTACTGGGGAATTTAGCTTAGAACGATTCTTGCTGCAAACTTTAGCCGTCGCGCGAGAGAGCGACTCCGACCTTTACAACGGCGCGGCGTGGGCGCGGTGCAAGTTCTTTCGGTGAATATCGATGCATCCTGTTTTTGCTCGGCGCCTGCGACCGTCGCGGATATTTTCAGATATTTCCTCCAAGTATTTTCTCGAAAGTGCTTTCGACGGGATACGAGGACGGCGAGAAAGAGGGTAAAAGTACTTTTGATAAGTGGCCGATTCGGAACTCTCGCGAGCAGACGCCCCGTCGCCAGCGATAAGGGGGAGGAAAGAAGAATATTTCGCGCATTGAGCCGATTTGAATGCCACGATTTGGATAAGGAGGGCGAGACGCTGTCAAAAAACTTTCTGCCGATTCTTCGCTTTAGGTAACGGCGCTTCTACATGCCCAGGATTTCGATCCAGGCACGGGCAAATTCGATTCTATATAATCTCGATCTCTCGGCCGTGGCGCTTTCTAAGCATCTCTCCAGAGAGTCAATCGACACCGGTTTCGACGTGTTCACGCATTCTCCTCTTCGTTTTCTCTCTTGACTTTGCCTTTAACTACGTCGACACCGATGTAGTTCTGAGATCAGACGAGAGAAGGACAAACGGAAAAAAAGGAAAGAAGAGACCGCGGTGGAAAGCGCGCGGTCGTGTCGATTCGAAAATACTGCAGCGATCTTGGAAATGAGGTCGATACCCACTTCCGTGCGTCCCGATATCTTCGATTCCGCCGACGATTTAGCTCCGTAATGGCTCCATCGAGTCCGAGAAAAACGAAAAGATATAACATATAACCGTGCAGGAAAGGAGTGAAATTGGAGAACCCTGCGGAATATCCAGCGATTCTATTAAAGCGAAATACGTGTCAGAGTTTTATTATTTATTCAGTTTGTGTGTATATATATATATATATATATATATATATACACAAGTAACTTTCAAGTAGAAAGATGTCTGCTGATTTTATTGCAACGCGTGAGAAACATCTATAAGTATGTATGAAAGAATTAGAGATTATCTGACAACTTCCTCGATGAATATAAACATAACGTGAATGTATCCTATTATACTTATAAGATTATAATTATTTTGTAATAAATACAAATAAACTATACATGAAAGCAATAATAAGTGAAGCAAGACTGACATAAATCTTACAATCAATTAGAGAAGATGGCATTTTCAATCGGGCTGGATCTTGGTAGCTTAAAGATATCTGTGTGAATTATACTTTTTCCAACTCATTGTCAGTAAATTGAGCGCCGATTATTTATCAATTTAAAAATAGTTATTTTTTATTAGTTATTTACTGTTTTAAATAAAAATAACATCTTTATAATTGGGCTGTTGAAAAAAAATTATATTGTATACATTATATATATTTTTTATGTAAACGTGTATTAATAACACCAAAACACAAAAATAAAAAAAAATTTTTGTAAACCTGTAAATTATTATTAATAATTTTATTGACGTAAAAATTCAAGTTTTGTCACGTGATCATGAAACGCCACGCGATTGGCGTACGGGCTCCGTGACGTCACAATGTTATATGGTCACGCCGCGAAGACTGAATACGATGTGTTTATAGAATTACAGCTCTCCAAAACGACAATTATTAATAAATTCGATTATTTCTCACACAGCAAGCATATCAAAAAGACGTCCAGAAGATATCCCGAAGATAATATTATCCTATCTCCTAAATATATCTTCGGGATATCTTCTGGACGTCTTTTTGATATGCGCATATGCTATGTGGGTTAGCCGAATTTCGACGGAGTAATATATGAAAAAGGCTTCGTGAAAGCAAATAGTAATAATTTGCCGCAAATTGACATGTTTACGATGCTAGAGTTTCTCAGAGATGACAATCGTTTCAATGCTCTAGAAATGTGCCAAAGCTTCATTGTAAGTATAATAATTACGTTTCAATGTGTAACTGCTCATTAACAAATAACATTACTATGAGATTTTTATCACAATAAATTATTTAAAGGAACTGATGTCGTGAGAGCTACGGAGATGCAGCTGTAGGTTATGTCCAACTAAGACGTGAAGGAGATCTCTCTGCATTGTGAAATGTCGAATATAGGCCTTTGCACAATGCCATCAGGCAACAGGCAATAAAAACAGGAAATAACCAAAAATACGTTAATTACAACCTAAATAATTCGAATGCTATAATTAATTGTGTTTCTGTTTAAATCTCCGCGTTATAAGGAAGCCCCTTTTTCGAGTCGTCAGTTCTCTTCGTTAGTAATTGCAGGAGAAGGAATGAAGTAGTCTGTATAGAGAGTTCGCTTACGTTTAATTGTACAGTTGTTTTTGCTGTCACAGATTGAGTCACAATGCCTTGGCGCAGTACAGTCTGCAGTAATATCGCAGAGGAGATATAACGCTCCTTATAATTATTTAGCGGACGTCGCGTAACGAGAGTATTTGCCTCGTGTGTTCACTGGGCGTGCTCGGAGCCGACTCGTTCTCCTTCTCCCGAATTCGGAGCTTAGATCGCTACCGCAATCGGCGCGTTCGGTATCGCCCGATCACTGCTGTCCTCTTGCGCCTATTTTCATAACCATCGCAGACTCATTCCCGAACATCCCGCTCGCCTCTCTCCGAAGGAGAGATAGAAAATGTGTTATAACAGCGCGACCCTTGTACGAGATCGAGTTATAGGATGAACTTAACTTACGTAGATCTACGATTTACAGATATATAACTTATAGATATATACTAGGAATTCAGTTTACACATACAACTTAAACCTAGGAGAAGATACTTATTAATCTATTTAATCTTGAAACGACACAAACGAATACAAAGGGGAACGGATTGGGCACGCCGCCCGCCGTGTAACTACTCACTTTTCTGAGATTCGTTATGAGAGATGGGTAAACGGCACAGTTTGGTGATGGGCCGCTTATAGATTCCCGAGACGGTTTTGACGTCTACCACCCGTACTCGTCCGTCTTGGTCCGGATACAACTTTTGTATCCGTCCCAGTTCCCACTTAGTAGGAGGTAGTAGCTCATTTCGCACAATTACACGCTCGTCTTTAGCTAAGTTAGCACAGCTCTGTCGCCACTTTGTTCTCTGCTGTAACGTATGCAAATAGTCTGTTGACCATACTTTCCAAAACCGTTCCTGTACAAGACGCACCCGCTGCCAACGATCGAGTCTTCCCTCAAATATATCCAGCATTGACTGTACCGGAACTGATATCAAAGGGCATCCAAACAAAAAATGACATGGAAAGAGAGAGGAAAAGTCATTGGGTTCATCAGACAAGGCAGCGATAGGCCGAGAATTCATGCAGGATTCTATAAACGTTAAAAGAGTAGTGAACTCTTCGACGGAAGGAGTGTGAGAGCCCATTATTCGTTTCAAGTGATGTTTTACGGACTTAACTCCCGCTTCCCACAGACCTCCGAAGTGCGGGGCGGAGGGAGGAATGAATTTCCAAATCACGTTGTCGGTAGCCAGATGGGCTTGTAGATTCGTATCGCTAGAGAGTACTTTGAAGGCTCTGGCCAGTTCACGGTCGGCTCCATGAAAATTGGTTCCGTTGTCGCTGTAAAGTACCGAAGGAAGACCACGCCGAGCCGAGAATCGTTTAAGGGTGGCTAGAAAGGCGCCGGACGAATAGTCATTTACCAACTCGAGATGAATTGCGCGAGTGGAGAGGCACACAAAAAGTGCAATGTACGCCTTATAGGTCCTTTGGCCGCGACCTACTTTGGGCATAATTTTAAATGGACCGGCATAATCAACCCCACAATGCTGGAAGGGGCGCGCCGGAGTTACTCGCGGTTTAGGTAGAGAACCCATCACTTGGGTTACGGGGTCTGCTCGTTGGCGAACACACACTACGCAATTTCGTATGAGGGACCTGACTAAATTTCGAGCAGTTATTATCCAAAATTGTTGTCTTATAGTTCGGAGCGTCAACTGCGTTCCTCCGTGGAGGCAGCGTTTATGGGCTTGCTCCGCTATGAGGTCCGAGATTCGGTGTCGAGGTAAAATGATGGGGTGTCTTTCTTCGAACGAGAAAGGCGCGTGTTCTAAGCGCCCGCCTACTCGTAATAGTCCGTCCGAATCAATGAACGGAGTCAAACCTTTCAAACGACTGGATTGCGGTAGGGGCTTTGACAACTTAAGCGTTTTAATCTCTTCGGCGAAATATAGATCCTGGACCTTGGCTATCCAAAGGGAACGAGCTCGCCTAATGGCGTTAGCTAGTGAGATTGTTTCGCTTTTCGGGACGGCGCTCGAAGCGCCTACACGTTTTCTGAGGTTATAAGAAAATATCATGCAGTAAGCTGTTATTCGAAGAAGGCGTGGCCACGAAGAGATTTCCGTCGGTAGGTCCCATTCGAGAGACTCGCGTTTTACTGTTAGAACTTGAACGCTCTTTCTTTCCGGGATAGTCTCTGCCGGCATCGCAGGATTATGCTCCGGCCACGAAGTAGAGTGTTGGCTGAGCCAAGGGGGTCCCTTCCACCAAAGCAGCCTTCCTCTGAGAGTAGTAGCTTCTACTCCTCTGGAGGCGCAATCAGCAGGGTTCAATTTTGAATTGACGTATCCCCATTTAGCGAGAGGTAATCGCGTTTGTATATCAGACACTCGATTTGCGACGAATGTTTTCCAGAGGGACGGGTGCTGTCGCAGCCAGGCAAGAATGTTCTGAGAGTCCGACCAGCAATACACCGGCACGGATAGCAATTTAAGAGCAACTTGTACGAATTTAACGAGTCGAGCGAGCAGTGCAGCAGCGCAGAGTTCCAGTCTGGGGATGCTAACAGTTTTAATAGGTGCAACTTTGGTTTTACAAATCAGTAGAGTTACGTCAAATTGATCCATGGAGGTTATTACTCTAATGTAAACTACAGCAGCATACGCTCGGCTGGAAGCGTCTGAGAATCCGTGTAGTTCAAGACCTAAAACTTCTGGGCCCTGCGTAGTCCACCGAGGGATCGAGATCTCTCGTAGCTGCTGTAAGCCGCTGTAATATGTATCCCACCACTCTAATAGGTCGGTGGGCAAGGGTGTATCCCAATCGAGTCTTCGCATCCACAGCTCCTGAAGAAAGATTTTTGCGGAAACTACCACGGAAGCGATCAAGCCTAATGGGTCAAAAATGCGAGAAATAATTGACAACACTGATTGTTTCGAAGCCTCTTTAGGCTTGCAAAACTTGAAGGAGAATGAAAAGGAGTCGTTGGAAGGATTCCAAGACAAGCCTAACGCCTTAAGAGAAGCGTTTTCTTGAAAGGACACACTAGAGAGATCCAGACGTTCACTTATAGGCACATCAGCGAGAAGCTCCTCATGGCTAGACGCCCATTTTTTCATCTGGAAGCCTCCTAATTTCAATAAATTATTTAATTGATTGCGCATTTCAAGTATTTGAGATTGTTCGTACGCTCCAAACAGCGCGTCGTCGACGTACGTGCTCTCCTCGAGTACCAACACAGCTAGTGGGAACCTTGCCCCTTCGTCAATACATAACTGTTTCAAAGAGCGTTTGGCTAGATAAGGTGATGGTTTCTGTCCGTAAGTAACGGTGAGTAACCTGCAATGCACTATTGGGCCATTAGGACAGGGGCGCCATACTATCCTCTGATAATCGGTATCAGAGGGATGGACTAATATTTGCCGGAACATTTTGGCAATGTCGGCAATAAATACGTATCGATGTGTTCTCCAACGTAAGAGTATAGAAGTAAGATCCTCTTGTAACTTAGGACCTGCTAGGAGTTGGTCATTTAAAGAAAACCCGACGTTAGTAGGGCTGGAAGCGTTAAACACAACTCACAGCGGGGTTGAACTGTTAGCTTCGCGAAGAACAGGATGGTGGGGCATGTAGAACGTCGAACTTCCATTTTGGTCTGAAGGCGTGATTCGAGACATGTGCCCAAGTTGCTCATATTCATTTAAGAAACGATTGTAGGCCTCATGCAAGGCAGGGTCTCTCGACAGACGATTTTCTAGACGAATCAGAGATTTAACTGCAATCTGCAAAGAGTTCCCGAATTCAGTTACAGCATCCCCTTTAAAGGGCAGTCGGACTACATATCGCCCATCGGGTCGTCGATAGTGGCTTGACACGAAAAGATTTTCGCAATATTCTTCTTCTTTAGTGAGCGGTCGCGTAAAGGGAATTTCCTCTAACTCCCAGAATTTGCGAAGTTTGTCGTCCACCGAAGGAGACACCGTGGCGTGCAGACTAGTAGTCTTGTCCACATTCCTAATGGAACTGTAAGGACCGAATATGACCCAGCCGAAGATGGTTCTCTGGGCGACTGGTTCTGTTTCAGAACCTTTGCGTAACCCCTCTAATAGGATAGAACCGTAGATATCCGCGCCTATCAATAAGTCAATACGGTCTTGGTTAGATGGATCCGCATCCGCTAATTGCAAATCTCGCAAGTGAGGGAATAGCTCGTGGTCGACCTTTGGCATTTGCTTATACGACGTAAGAGTAGGCAAAATGAGAGCTCGGGTATTAACATGATAAAACTCGGAACTGCAAGGGCTTAATGTAATGAATGTACGATAATTGGAGACATTAGAACACCGACCTCCTAATCCCGTGACGCGAACTTTAGTTTTCTGGCGCTTAGAATGCAAAGCCTGTGCTGCCCTTTCCGTTATAAAGGTGGCTTCGGAACCCGTATCTATTAGCGCCCGTATCCGTAGCGCACGACCTTCAGTCGTCCTAACTAAGACTCTGGCCGTGGCGAGTAAGACTGGAGTTGTGATTGGATTGGAGACTCTTTCAATCTGCACCTTTAATGCCACCGTGGAGTTCGGCTCACTTACCGGAACGTCAGACTTAGAATCATTAGCTTTCGAAGTTTCCAATTCCTTCGAAGAATTAGGCTCGTTTCCGTAGTGTAGAAGCGAGTGGTGTTTCCCTTGGCAGTGAGTGCATCGCTTCTGTGAAGGGCAGGTACTTGGAAAGTGTCCCCTTCCGAGACAATTATAGCAACAGCGCTGTGTCTTTACAAGATTTTTCCGCTGATCTACGGAGAAAGATTTAAATTTACTACACTGATACAAATCATGAGGTTCTTGACAAGCCATACATTTGTGAGAGACGTTTGAGACGAGAGACTTCGTGGTTCCTGTACGGGGATTTTTACTATTAGAATCGTTTCTGACGTCGGAGATGGCTTCGAGCGCACGCATTTTTCCGACTAAAAATTCACTTAATGTTGAATAAAGCGGGGGATTATTTGCACTTCCTAACTGTAGTTCCCATTCCCGCAAAGTACGAGAATCTAATTTACGCACCGTTATTGCAACCACAAAGTCATCGTCCACTCGGCGACCAATATTTCGCAAGGCATGCAAGGAATCATTAATCGTATCGTAAACACGCTTTAGTTCCGAAGCTGATTCGGATTTCATTGAAGGCAAATCTAGAATCGAATTTAAATGAGCTGTTACTATCGCACGCAGATTGTCGTATCGCCTTTGTAATTCGGACCACGCGGTTCTATAATTTGCGTCCGTTATCGAAATATTTTTTATCACGAGCGCAGCCTCTGCCGTCAAGCTAGCCTTTAGATAGTGTAAACGTTGTACGTTAGAGAGGTTCTCGTTTGACGCGACCAATGACTCGAATAAATCTCGAAAATTCGTCCATTCGGTATATTGACCCGAAAACTTAGGGAGATTAATACGTGGCAACGGTATAGCGACAGGATTGCTTTCGCTTATAGTAGAAGAATGAATATTATGACTATAAGTCGTTACGGGTTTTTCCATTTCGTCTAAGGCCTGAGCCAGGAAGTCCGCCGCTTCTAGGTAAGTATCTTCCGCAGCGGAGAATTCGTCCTCCACGAAGTAGGGGAGAGCGGTCCGTTGCTCCGTAGTTGCAGCAGTCTTGATCTCGGCGTTTAGAGTTTGGCATTGTGTCCAACGCTCCTTCAAGATAACCAGCCGGCTTCTTGTGACGGCGGGAGTACGTAGCTTCATCGCCATCTTCTTGTAATTTTCAATAGTCCGTTCGATAGAACGGATAACATCTTGTTGTTCGGCCAGGAGTCGCTCCATATTTGATATGTGTGTGAATTGAGTACTTCAGCCAGTTGTGACACCAGAAGATATGAGAGTTACTGTTATTGTAAGAGGAGGAATTCGGAGACTCCAAGAGCGTAACAGCAGAAAAAATGTTTATGTGTTAGTCCTTGGCGAACGAGCTGACGTGGCCCAGAACATTCCTCGAGCTTTGAACTCGGCTAACTTGCGAACGACTCGAATTTTAAGTCTTCAGGATTCACGGAGGCCGGTCTGAATCCTCGAAGGACCAAATGTTTCTGTTTGAATCTCCGCGTTATAAGGAAGCCCCTTTTTCGAGTCGTCAGTTCTCTTCGTTAGTAATTGCAGGAGAAGGAATGAAGTAGTCTGTATAGAGAGTTCGCTTACGTTTAATTGTACAGTTGTTTTTGCTGTCACAGATTGAGTCACAATGCCTTGGCGCAGTACAGTCTGCAGTAATATCGCAGAGGAGATATAACGCTCCTTATAATTATTTAGCGGACGTCGCGTAACGAGAGTATTTGCCTCGTGTGTTCACTGGGCGTGCTCGGAGCCGACTCGTTCTCCTTCTCCCGAATTCGGAGCTTAGATCGCTACCGCAATCGGCGCGTTCGGTATCGCCCGATCACTGCTGTCCTCTTGCGCCTATTTTCATAACCATCGCAGACTCATTCCCGAACAAATTGGCAACAGGCAATATAGGCACAGAATTTTCAACGTGACGGAAACTCTATGTCTATTGCCTGTGTAACTGTTTATTCTGCATTTATACATGATTTATTCTGATTTCTATTCCCTGTTCCTATTGCCTGTTGCCTGGCATTGCGCAAGGGCCTTTGCCCTGAAAATAAGGTTCGGAGCATGGTCTTCACAACAAAAGAAGTTCGATTTGCTGTTTTTGAGATTGTCTCTCCGAACGGCATTAATAAACCACTTTTGACGAAGTTTCACGTCTTGTGGCAATGTCGCGAACACTTTATTTGGTGTACTTTTGGTTGTACTACCACAGAGAGGGACAAAACACGTCCTACACGTTTTAATTATTACCATTTCTATTAAAAGATCGAAATCTCAATAGATATCGTATACGGCATATAACATTGTGATGCCACAGACTGCTCGGGTAACTTCGAGCGTGATCGACGCGTCATCGGCTATGTGAGTTTGAAGTAATATTTTATAAAACCTATATATCTCCTACGAAAAAAAAAATTTTTTTTTTATAAAACGTGCCCAATTAATTATATATATAAAAACCTTGGTATAAAAAACCTTGACATGAAATAAATCGTAGAAAAATATAAAAGAATTTTTTGCATAATTTTTTCCTTACATTTTCGCGTATGAAAGTAAAACATTAAAATGTTCCACTTAAGCTTTGTTTATTTCATCATGCTGTTACTATATCGTGAAAGATACAAAATATTTTACGAACAATTTTCTTACCAATTATTCGTTAGACTATTTTAATAAAAGTTCTACGCGATTGCCTTCAATAAAGATATTCGCGTATTTATATTTGCATTTATGGTTTCGACGAGACTGCACCGAATACTTTGAAACACCACTGTGGCACGCGTGCGCACGCGACAGATAATGTGTCGTATAATCTTTAGACAGACCATCCGAAAAAGTACAATCCCGTCGTAAGTACGACAAAATGCCAACGGGAGGACTTTGTACGGTCCCATGCAAGTTTACAATAAGCGTCGCTTACGAGCCACGAAAACGGACGACGTGAACCGTTTCGCGGCCATAATCCGAGGGGCGGGCCGGTATACGATCCTAGATAGGCTCCCCGGCCTTCTTACGATCCCCCGGTCTATATGGGCGCGGGATCTAAACAACCTCGCTCGAGATCCTGGCCTCCTACGCAATAAAGCCCCGGCTTTTGGTAGCTTTGCCTTTTACCTTGTCCGCGTCCCGCGGGTAAAAAGCCACCGACTATTTCATCCAGCTGCGTTTTTTTTTTACGTGCCACGGCGGGTCATCGTCGAAATCTCGACTCGTTACGGTCCTATCTCTATTCTTTACGCTCCGTCCCTATACCGAGGAATGTATACAAAGAGCGCAAAGTTGCTCGAAACGATAATGATTTCGGTGTGCTAGGCTTATCGGTTTCCTTCTTATTACCGCGAGACGGAAATTTTATATGGAGGGAAACTATTGTGACCGAGGAAAGTAATAGGTTTCATAATAAACGAAAGGCGAAGGAAAACTCTTTGAAAATGGAAACGGTTCTGTCACAGTTAACATATTGAACAAAAGTTCTTAGGCAAGACTTTCAACTATGTAAAAGTCGATAGAGGTAAAGGCTTATTATAGTAGCGTATATACGTAAGTAGTCATATTTTCTGTCGCACATTCTCGTTCGTAATTTTACAGTTATAAGTTAATAATTGAAATGTTAAATATATAAAGAGACAATCAAATATAATTTATATTAAATTGAAAATTGATATAAATAACTCCTCTCTTTTAAAGTGACTGTAGCAATCATTCTAATCTAGTCTATTATTAGTGGCAAAACCATTGCACTCTATGTGATTTAGAGAGTAAGTTTTCACCAACTGCAAAAAAGGATAAATCCGTCTCTACCGAGGAATGTACATGAGCGCGTTTAAAGTAAATTCCCTCTATACCTATGGGGGCGGCGACATAACAAGCTCAGAGCAGAGGGCAGCACCGAAATTTGGGACATATGTCATAATGTTATTTACGTTTAATGAGTTGAGAGGTTTGGAGAATAATGATTGTGCAGATTGATACAAAAATTAAGAATGGATTTTTCTAATATTCACACAGCTTTTCTTGTTAATATGCTCGGTGACAGCTCCGTGTGTCCCCAATTTCGCTAGCGCCCCTAGCGGCTAAGAGTAGCACGCGCCGTCCCCATACGTACTCATTTAGCAAGACTATATAGCTCCCTAAAGAATCGTCCTGTTCCATTTTGCACAGTTTTTGTCGAATGGATATTCAATGGAAAACTGGTCGCGCGCACGATTGCGGCCCTTTTCTAGCGACTGATTTTCTCGAGCGTGCTGCGTTAGCCGTCGGAATGAGATTTATTATTCTCGAAAAACGCCGACGCAAACGAGATCGGGTGGGCGGGTGCGGACGCGCGTTTATCTCGGCGCGGTTTATCCGCAGATATTTATTCCATCCTAGCAATTTCTTTGCCTATTGTGGATGCATGCAGCCCATGCAGGTACGGTGTACGATATTAACACGGTGTAGGTGGTATCTTCGCGCGAGAGCGTAAATCTCTCTCACCGCGACCAGGGCCGCGCGCCGGCATTGAACTTACGGCCTGTAAGTCACGCGCGCATGTAACAAGAACACAAAGGTATTAATCCATCAAACTGTCTCGAGAATTCGCCTGGTGCGTTTCACGCACGCATACCTCGCTTCCGCTCGTGATGCCCGCACGCACGTCCGTTCCGGGTTCTCCGCCGTGACATTCGCGCGTCGCGCGTCCCGTGACATCGCCCGTTTCCTCCTGGATAGAGGAGGGTCGCATCCACTGGTGGATGCGGGCAAGATCGATCGATCGAACGGGGGAAGTAGTACTGACGCTTGCTACTTGACCGTTCCGTCCGCGTTTGTCATCCCTGCCAAGTGGAGTACCCCTGATATTAACTCGACACGCGCGTAGTTTCCACCCGAAGCACGAGGGAAGGTCTTACGCTCGGATTTTATTGATTGATGCAATTACGGCTACGTCTACGGTCTACGTGCTGCAGTCTCACGTACAGGGTGATGTGCAACATCCGTATGGAGCAAGGTTTTACTCGAATTTAATAATAAGACAAATAAGACGTGAACTCTTAACACAATTTAATTGATGAACACAACCACGCTAATTTCATTTTTGCTAGTTCAATTATTTTTATATTTTTTCTGCAATATATAAACACACACACAAACGTATATATATTTATACAATAATGATAAATAAATAAAAGGGATTAAAAGATGATTGGATTTTTAAATTGAAATCTCTCCAACAATAGTAAGTTTCACGACGTTTAATTTTCTTGCTTATTGAAAACAGTTTTCTTTATGTCTAATTGTATTGTCCTTTGTCATATAAAATTTTGTCATTACCATAAGACCATTTTCTAATTTTCATGGCAAACGTTTCTTTTTTTACAGCTCTCTTTTTACAACGTTTTCAAAAATATTTTGTACATTATTCTCAATTAGTGTCTTTGAAAGAGATTAAGACTAATAAAAAAGAATTATTATTCGATTAGCTCGATCCGCTTCAAGCAAACTTTACGCAAATCCGTTCCTTAGTTCAGACATCATAGAACGCAAAGCTATTTTTTATAGCGTTACGATTCTCGTATCTTTTATAAATATTATTTTTATCGCGATATAAGGCCTTTAAAATTTTCCTGGTTTTTCCCCAAATGGTATCTAGGGAAAGATGCCATTTCCAAAATCGTTTTGCGGGATCGTTTGTCGTGGTCGCGCCCCGGATCGTATATTAGATCGGGGTAGGTTCGATCGTTTTTTATCGCCCAAAAAGGAAGCGGAAAAAATCGCTCGGGCCCGTTTTCCCTCGTTTTTTTATTTTAAAAAACATCGGGAAAAAAATGGCGTTTTTCCAAAGGTTTATTTGGAATTATCGCGCCATATGAAACGACCAAAAACCCTTTCTTGATCTCGCACACTTATACAAGCGGAGGGGGACCCTAAGTACAATTCCCCCCGCCCATGTATCCCCGGGAAAGAAAGAACAGAGATCTGTTTTTACCGGGAAATTTCGCGCCCCCGGGGTTTTCGGTTTGAAAAAGCGGGGCCATTTCTCCCCCTTCGTTTACTTTTTTCGCGAGACCGGGGAA